>NC_052332.1:34488715-34588167 GCF_016432855.1 Salvelinus namaycush | reverse complement strand
GGTAGATAATGAGAATGACTCCTCTCTCTGTCTGTTTGGTAAGATAGTGAGAATGACTCCTCTCTGTCTGTTTGGTAGATAATGAGAATGACTCCTCTCTGTCTGTTTGGTAGATAATGAGACTGACTTCTCTCTGTCTGTTTGGTAGATAATGAGAATGACTCCTCTCTGTCTGTTTGGTAGATAATGAGAATGACTCCTCTCTGTCTGTTTGGTAGATAATGAGACTGACTTCTCTCTGTCTGTTTGGTAGATAATGAGAATGACTTCTCTCTGTCTGTTTGGTAGATAATGAAGACTGACTTCTCTCTGTCTGTTTGGTAGATAATGAGAATGACTCCTCTCTGTCTGTTTGGTAGATAATGAGACTGACTCTCTCTGTCTGTTTGGTAGATAATGAGACTGACTCCTCCTCTGTCTGTTTGGTAGATAATGAGACTGACTTCTCTCTGTCTGTTTGGTAGATAATGAGAATGACTCCTCTCTGTCTGTTTGGTAGATAATGAGAAATGACTTCTCTCTGTCTGTTTGGTAGATAATGAGAATGACTTCTCTCTGTCTGTTTGGTAGATAATGAGAATGACTCCTCTCTGTCTGTTTGGTAGATAATGAGAATGACTTCTCTCTGTCTGTTTGGTAGATAATGAGAATGACTTCTCTCTGTCTGTTTGGTAGATAATGAGAATGACTTCTCTCTGTCTGTTTGGTAGATAATGAGAATGACTCCTCTCTGTCTGTTTGGTAGATAATTAGAATGACTTCTCTCTGTCTGTTTGGTAGATAATGAGAATGACTCCTCTCTGTCTGTTTGGTAGATTAATGAGAATGACTTCTCTCTGTCTGTTTGGTAGATAATGAGACATGACTTCTCTCTGTCTGTTTGGTAGATAATGAGAATGACTTCTCTCTGTCCTGTTTGGTAGATAATGAGAATTGACTTCCTCTCTGTCTGTTTGGTAGATAATGAGAATGACTCCTCTCTGTCTGTTTGGTAGATAATGAGAATGACTCTCTCTGTCTGTTTTGGTAGATAATGAGACTGACTTCTCTCTGTCTGTTTGGTAGATAATGAGAATGACTTACTCTCTGTCTGTTTGGTAGATAATGAGAATGACTCCTCTCTGTCTGTTTGGTAGATAGTGAGAATGACTCCTCTCTGTCTGTTTGGTAGATAATGAGAATGACTTCCGCTCTGTCTGTTTGGTAGATAATGAGAATGACTTCTCTCTGTCTGTTTGGTAGAATAATGAGAATGACTCCTCTCCTGTCTGTTTGGTAGATAATGAGAATGACTCCTCTCTGTCTGTTTGGTAGATAATGAGACTGACTTCTCTCTGTCTGTTTGGTAGATAATGAGACTGACTCCTCTCTGTCTGTTTGGTAGATAATGAGACTGACTTCTCTCTGTCTGTTTGGTAGATAATGAGAATGACTCCTCTCTGTCTGTTTGGTAGATAATGAGAATGACTTCTCTCTGTCTGTGTGGTAGATAATGAGACTGACTTCTCGCTGTCTGTTTGGTAGATAATGAGAATGACTTCTCTCTGTCTGTTTGGTAGATAGTGAGAATGACTCCTCTCTCTGTCTGTTTGGTAGATAGTGAGAATGACTTCTCTCTGTCTGTTTGGTAGATAATGAGAATGACTCCTCTCTCTGTCTGTTTGGTAGATAGTGAGAATGACTCCTCTCTGTCTGTTTGGTTGATAGTGAGAATGACTCCTCTCTGTCTGTTTGGTAGATAATGAGAATGACTCCTCTCTGTCTGTTTGGTAGATAATGAGACTGACTTCTCTCTGTCTGTTTGGTAGATAATGAGAATGACTCCTCTCTGTCTGTTTGGTAGATAATGAGAATGAATCCTCTCTGTCTGTTTGGTAGATAATGAGACTGACTTCTCTCTGTCTGTTTGGTAGATAATGAGAATGACTTCTCTCTGTCTGTTTGGTAGATAATGAGACTGACTTCTCTCTGTCTGTTTGGTAGATAATGAGAATGACTCCTCTCTGTCTGTTTGGTAGATAATGAGACTGACTTCTCTCTGTCTGTTTGGTAGATAATGAGACTGACTCCTCTTTGTCTGTTTGGTAGATAATGAGACTGACTTCTCTCTGTCTGTTTGGTAGATAATGAGAATGACTCCTCTCTGTCTGTTTGGTAGATAATGAGACTGACTTCTCTCTGTCTGTTTGGTAGATAGTGAGACTGACTCCTCTCTGTCTGTTTGGTAGATAATGAGAATGACTCCTCTCTCTGTCTGTTTGGTAGATAGTGAGAATGACTCCTCTCTGTCTGTTTGGTAGATAGTGAGAATGACTCCTCTCTGTCTGTTTGGTAGATAATGAGAATGACTCCTCTCTGTCTGTTTGGTAGATAATGAGACTGACTTCTCTCTGTCTGTTTGGTAGATAATGAGAATGACTCCTCTCTGTCTGTTTGGTAGATAATGAGAATGACTCCTCTCTGTCTGTTTGGTAGATAATGAGAATGACTTCTCTCTGTCTGTTTGGTAGATAATGAGACTGACTTCTCTCTGTCTGTTTGGTAGATAATGAGACTGACTTCTCTCTGTCTGTTTGGTAGATAATGAGAATGACTCCTCTCTGTCTGTTTGGTAGATAATGAGAATGACTTCTCTCTGTCTGTTTGGTAGATAATGAGACTGACTCCTCTCTCTGTCTGTTTGGTAGATAATGAGAATGACTCCTCTCTCTGTCTGTTTGGTAGATAGTGAGAATGACTCCTCTCTGTCTGTTTGGTAGATAATGAGAATGACTCCTCTCTGTCTGTTTGGTAGATAATGAGAATGACTCCTCTCTGTCTGTTTGGTAGATAATGAGACTGACTTCTCTCTGTCTGTTTGGTAGATAATGAGAATGACTCCTCTCTGTCTGTTTGGTAGATAATGAGATTGACTCCTCTCTGTCTGTTTGGTAGATAATGAGACTGACTTCTCTCTGTCTGTTTGGTAGATAATGAGAATGACTTCTCTCTGTCTGTTTGGTAGATAATGAGACTGACTTCTCTCTGTCTGTTTGGTAGATAATGAGAATGACTCCTCTCTGTCTGTTTGGTAGATAATGAGACTGACTTCTCTCTGTCTGTTTGGTAGATAATGAGAATGACTCCTCTCTGTCTGTTTGGTAGATAATGAGAATGACTTCTCTCTGTCTGTTTGGTAGATAGTGAGACTGACTCCTCTCTGTCTGTTTGGTAGATAATGAGAATGACTCCTCTCTCTGTCTGTTTGGTAGATAGTGAGAATGACTCCTCTCTCTGTCTGTTTGGTAGATAATGAGAATGACTCCTCTCTGTCTGTTTGGTAGATAATGAGACTGACTCCTCTCTGTCTGTTTGGTAGATAATGAGACTGACTTCTCTCTGTCTGTTTGGTAGATAATGAGAATGACTCCTCTCTGTCTGTTTGGTAGATAATGAGAATGACTCCTCTCTGTCTGTTTGGTAGATAATGAGAATGACTTCTCTCTGTCTGTTTGGTAGATAATGAGAATGACTTCTCTCTGTCTGTTTGGTAGATAATGAGAATGACTTCTCTCTGTCTGTTTGGTAGATAATGAGAATGACTCCTCTCTCTGTCTGTTTGGTAGATAGTGAGAATGACTCCTCTCTGTCTGTTTGGTAGATAATGAGAATGACTCCTCTCTGTCTGTTTGGTAGATAATGAGAATGACTCCTCCTTGTCTGTTTGGTAGATAATGAGACTGACTTCTCTCTGTCTGTTTGGTAGATAATGAGAATGACTCCTCTCTGTCTGTTTGGTAGATAATGAGAATGACTCCTCTCTGTCTGTTTGGTAGATAATGAGACTGACTTCTCTCTGTCTGTTTGGTAGATAATGAGAATGACTTCTCTCTGTCTGTTTGGTAGATAATGAGACTGACTTCTCTCTGTCTGTTTGGTAGATAATGAGAATGACTCCTCTCTGTCTGTTTGGTAGATAATGAGACTGACTTCTCTCTGTCTGTTTGGTAGATAATGAGACTGACTTCTCTCTGTCTGTTTGGTAGATAATGAGAATGACTTCTCTCTGTCTGTTTGGTAGATAATGAGAATGACTTCTCTCTGTCTGTTTGGTAGATAATGAGAATGACTCCTCTCTCTGTCTGTTTGGTAGATAGTGAGAATGACTCCTCTCTGTCTGTTTGGTAGATAATGAGAATGACTCCTCTCTGTCTGTTTGGTAGATAATGAGACTGACTTCTCTCTGTCTGTTTGGTAGATAATGAGAATGACTCCTCTCTGTCTGTTTGGTAGATAATGAGAATGACTCCTCTCTGTCTGTTTGGTAGATAATGAGACTGACTTCTCTCTGTCTGTTTGGTAGATAATGAGAATGACTTCTCTCTGTCTGTTTGGTAGATAATGAGACTGACTTCTCTCTGTCTGTTTGGTAGATAATGAGAATGACTCCTCTCTGTCTGTTTGGTAGATAATGAGACTGACTTCTCTCTGTCTGTTTGGTAGATAATGAGACTGACTCCTCTCTGTCTGTTTGGTAGATAATGAGACTGACTTCTCTCTGTCTGTTTGGTAGATAATGAGAATGACTCCTCTCTGTCTGTTTGGTAGATAATGAGAATGACTTCTCTCTGTCTGTTTGGTAGATAATGAGACTGACTTCTCTCTGTCTGTTTGGTAGATAATGAGAATGACTTCTCTCTGTCTGTTTGGTAGATAGTGAGAATGACTCCTCTCTCTGTCTGTTTGGTAGATAGTGAGAATGACTTCTCTCTGTCTGTTTGGTAGATAATGAGAATGACTCCTCTCTGTCTGTTTGGTAGATAATGAGAATGACTCCTCTCTGTCTGTTTGGTAGATAGTGAGAATGACTCCTCTCTGTCTGTTTGGTAGATAATGAGAATGACTCCTCTCTGTCTGTTTGGTAGATAATGAGACTGACTTCTCTCTGTCTGTTTGGTAGATAATGAGAATGACTCCTCTCTGTCTGTTTGGTAGATAATGAGACTGACTTCTCTCTGTCTGTTTGGTAGATAATGAGACTGACTCCTCTCTGTCTGTTTGGTAGATAATGAGACTGACTTCTCTCTGTCTGTTTGGTAGATAATGAGAATGACTCCTCTCTGTCTGTTTGGTAGATAATGAGAATGACTTCTCTCTGTCTGTTTGGTAGATAATGAGACTGACTTCTCTCTGTCTGTTTGGTAGATAATGAGAATGACTTCTCTCTGTCTGTTTGGTAGATAGTGAGAATGACTCCTCTCTCTGTCTGTTTGGTAGATAGTGAGAATGACTTCTCTCTGTCTGTTTGGTAGATAATGAGAATGACTCCTCTCTGTCTGTTTGGTAGATAATGAGAATGACTCCTCTCTGTCTGTTTGGTAGATAGTGAGAATGACTCCTCTCTGTCTGTTTGGTAGATAGTGAGACTGACTCCTCTCTGTCTGTTTGGTAGATAGTGAGACTGACTCCTCTCTGTCTGTTTGGTAGATAGTGAGACTGACTCCTCTCTGTCTGTTTGGTAGATAATGAGAATGACTCCTCTCTGTCTGTTTGGTAGATAATGAGACTGACTTCTCTCTGTCTGTTTGGTAGATAATGAGAATGACTTCTCTCTGTCTGTTTGGTAGATAGTGAGACTGACTCCTCTCTGTCTGTTTGGTAGATAGTGAGACTGACTCCTCTCTGTCTGTTTGGTAGATAATGAGAATGACTCCTCTCTGTCTGTTTGGTAGATAATGAGAATGACTCCTCTCTGTCTGTTTGGTAGATAATGAGACTGACTTCTCTCTGTCTGTTTGGTAGATACTGAGAATGACTCCTCTCTGTCTGTTTGGTAGATAATGAGACTGACTTCTCTCTGTCTGTTTGGTAGATAATGAGACTGACTTCTCTCTGTCTGTTTGGTAGATAATGAGAATGACTTCTCTCTGTCTGTTTGGTAGATAATGAGAATGACTTCTCTCTGTCTGTTTGGTAGATAATGAGAATGACTCCTCTCTGTCTGTTTGGTAGATAATGAGACTGACTTCTCTCTGTCTGTTTGGTAGATAATGAGACTGACTCCTCTCTGTCTGTTTGGTAGATAATGAGACTGACTTCTCTCTGTCTGTTTGGTAGATAATGAGAATGACTCCTCTCTGTCTGTTTGGTAGATAATGAGAATGACTTCTCTCTGTCTGTTTGGTAGATAATGAGACTGACTTCTCTCTGTCTGTTTGGTAGATAATGAGAATGACTCCTCTCTCTGTCTGTTTGGTAGATAGTGAGAATGACTCCTCTCTCTGTCTGTTTGGTAGATAGTGAGACTGACTCCTCTCTGTCTGTTTGGTAGATAATGAGACTGACTTCTCTCTGTCTGTTTGGTAGATAATGAGAATGACTCCTCTCTGTCTGTTTGGTAGATAATGAGAATGACTTCTCTCTGTCTGTTTGGTAGATAATGAGACTGACTTCTCTCTGTCTGTTTGGTAGATAATGAGAATGACTCCTCTCTCTGTCTGTTTGGTAGATAGTGAGAATGACTCCTCTCTCTGTCTGTTTGGTAGATAGTGAGAATGACTTCTCTCTGTCTGTTTGGTAGATAATGAGAATGACTCCTCTCTGTCTGTTTGGTAGATAATGAGAATGACTTCTCTCTGTCTGTTTGGTAGATAATGAGACTGACTCCTCTCTGTCTGTTTGGTAGATAAGACATGGGTGATAAGTTAACTCTGCACCAATGTTTTATGTCCAGGGCCCGTCTACGATAAGCGCCATTTACATTTTGGAGACATTTGATCAACTATTTTTACAGGAGATAGGAGAAAAAGCAAGGAAATGTTGATAGTCAAGGCTGCGTGGCTTCCCTCATCGTATATTCACTCTCATGCATTGAGGATGACCTCCCCTACACTCATTCTAATTTTCATCTCTGTCTCTGGGCAGGCGGAACTTGAGCAGAGAGAATCCCTGTCCCTGTCTGTCTCCCCAGCCTTCTCTCAGCCTCCCTCAGTGCCCTGTGCTGCTGGGATAACATGGACTGGTTCATTGTACACTCAGACCACGCAGCAGCTCAGGCTGAGATTAATGCATTTGTTCCTCCTTGGCTGCTCTCAGGGGACTGGTGCTGCCTGCATGGCCCATACTACATGATCTTAGTAAGGGTGAGAATAGTTACATTCAGTTTACATCATAGAGAGTTACATCTACACACATTCAACCATAATCCATCAGTTGGCATCAGTTGCTGGGACCGCTACTATCTGTCCAGTGATCCTGCCGACCAAGGCCGGGTCTGAGGAACTGTTTGGTGTAGCAGCTAGCCTAGCTGCTAGCTAGCCTAGCTGCTAGCTAGCTGCCGATCAAGCTAGCGGGGTTTTCTTGAGGGCTTGAACGCAGCCCGCGACGCAATTAGCCATTGTGGCTGGGACTGCGGATTGTCCCGGGTTTGTGGCTATTTAGATCCCTGCTGTTTGTTGTTGTTGTTTTCAATCTTCCCTGTGACCGGCCATGTCTGGGACTGCGAAGAGTAACGGCATAACCTACTTTGTTACCATGACAAAAAGCCGGTGGGAGTACCATTGAGGAAAGTGGTGTCTCTATCACAGTTGAAAGATCTTTTAAATGAACAAAATAGTTCTACAAGCAGTTGTTACAACAACAAAAAAAATAGATTCAAGTGTTTTGTCCAAATACTGGTGGAGTCAACTAATAAAAGAATGGACGACCTGACCAGAGAGGTCCAGGATGTGAAGAACAATTTGCAGTTCTTCCAGGGTCAGCTCAATGAGTTTAAACAGGAGAACAGCAAGATGACAGCAAACTGTAAATCACTGAGAGAGGATAAATCAGATTATCTTGAGGGACAATCAAGGCGGAACAACATGGTTGTGGACGGAATTGCAGAATCTCCACATGAGACCAGGATAGTGTCTGAGTGTCTCTGATCTCAGAGAAACTGAAGATGGACCACTTGAAGATTGAGGTGTAGTGTGCCCACAGGACTGGAAAACCCACCACCGGCCCAGGTGATAGGCCCTGGCCAATAGTGGTTCCTGAGGTTGAAGGACAAAGATAGCTGTTCTGGAAAGAGGTAAGAACTTGAGAGGAACGTATATCTTCCTCAACAATGACTATTCTGAAGCTGTGCGCCAGAAGAGGAAAGAAGTTATCCCAGCCATGAAAGCTGCCAGAGCACGTGGGAACACTGCTTACATCCGCTATGACAGACTCATTGTCCACCCTCCCTCCCAAAAGCCTGGAACGGATGAGAGAGCGAGAGAGCGAAGCCTATGAGCACACACACATGCCAACTGATTAATGGACTGCTGAATGTATGTTTTTCTCTTCTTTGTTAGCTCTTTTCCATATTATGTCTATCTCTGATAGGCTACCCAGGAAAGGAAATATATGTAGCCTTAGAAATAAGATTCATGAAATCAATAACTTGCTAATATCAGATAACTTTCATATATTAGCCATTTCTGAGACTGAGTTAAATAATTATTTTGATGATATAGCAGAAGCAATACAAGGATATAACCTCTTTAGAAGAGACAGGAATGCTTATGGGGGAGGTGTTTCTGTATACAGTGCCAGTCAAAAGTTTTGGACACACCTACTCATTCAAGGGTTTTTCTTTATTTTGACTATTTTTCATTGTAGAATAATAGTGAAGACATCAAAACTATGAAATAACACATGTAGCAACATAAGTGTTTAACAAATCAAAATATATTTTATATTTGAGATTTTTTAAAGTAGCCACCCTTTGCCTTGATGGCAGCTTAACAGACTGTTGACATTCCTTCAACCAGCATCACTTAGAATGCTTTTCCAACAGTCTTGAAGGAGTTCCCACATATGCTGAGCACTTGTTGGCTGCTTTTCCTTCACTCTGCGGTCCAACTCATCCCAAACCATCTCAACTGGATGGGGTCGGGTGATTGTGGAGGCCAGGTCATCTGATGCAGCACTCCATCACTCTCCTTCTTGGTCAAATAGCCCTTACACTGCCTGGAGGTGTGTTGGGTCATTGTCCTGTTGAAAAACAAAGAATAGTCCGACTAAGCGCAAACCAGATGGGATGGCGTATTGCTGCAGAATGCTGTGGTAGCAATGCTTGTTAAGTGTGCCTTGAATTCTAAATAACTCACAGCAAAGCACCATCACACCTCGTCCTCCATGCTTCACGTTGGAAACCACACATACGGAGATCATCCGTTCACCTACTCTGCCTCTCACAAAGACGCAGCGGTTAGAACCAAAAATCTAAAATTTGGACGCATCAGACCAAAGGACAGATTTCCACTGGTCTAATGTCCATTGCTTGTGTTTCTTAGGCCCAAGCAAGTATCTTCTTCGTATTGGTGTCCTTTAGTAGTGGTTTCTATGCAGCAATTTGACCATGAAGGCCTGGTTCACGTGGTCTACTCTGAACAGTTGATGTTGAGATGTGTCTGTTACTTTAACTCTGTGAAGCACTTATTTGGGCTGCAATTTTTGAGGTTGGTAACTCTAATGAACTTATCCTCTGCAGCAGAGGTAACTCTGGGTCTTCCTTTCCTGTGGCGGTCCTCATGAGCACCAGTTTCATCGTCGAGCTTGATGGTTTCTTGAAATGTTCTTGAAATGTTCCAGATTGACTGACATTCATGTCTTAAAGTAATGATGGACTGTAGTTTCTCTTTGCTTATTTGAGCTGTTCTTGCCATAATATGGACTTGGTATTTTACCAAATAGGACTATATTCTGTATACCACCCCTACCTTGTCACAACTCAACTGTTTGGCTCAAACGCAGTAAGAAGGAAATAAAAACCCTTGAATGAGTAGGTGTCCAAACGTTTTACTGGTATTGTATATTCAGAGCCTTATCCTTGTAATGCGAGAAGAGAAGATATCGTGTCAAGTGTTATTGAAGTGTTGTGGTTACAGGTTCAACTGGCACATCTAAGCCTTTTCTTTTGGGGTGTTGCTGTTGGCCACCAAGTGCTAAATGTCAGTATCTAAATAATATGTGTGAAATACTTGATAGTGTATGTGATGTAAACCGAGAGGTCTACTTTCTTGGGGACCTGAATATTAACTGGTTTTCAAGCTTCTCACTGTAACCAGTGCCTGTAATCTGGTGCAGGTTATTAATCATCCTACCAGGGTGTTTACAAACACTACAGGAATAAGATCATCCACATCTATTGATCACATTTTTACTAATACTGTAGAACTTTGTTCTAAAGCTGTATTTGTACACAATGGATGCAGTGATCACAATTTAGTGGCTATATCCAGGAAAGCCAAAGTTCCAAAAGCTGGGCCTAAAATAGTGTATAAGAGATCACACAAAATATTTGTAGATGATGTTAAAAAAAATATTGGTTGGTCTGATGTGATTAAGAAGGAGCATCCAGACGCTACGCTTAATGCATTTATGAAATTGCTTCTTCCAATTATTGATAAACATGCACCTGTTAAGAAACTGACTGTTAGAACTATTAAGGCTCCATGGATTGATAAGGAATTGATAAACTGTGTGATTGAGTGGCTAATAAGTCTGGCTGCACATCTGACTTACTGCAAATTGAGAAATGATGTGACTAAACTCAACTAAAAGAAGATGAAACTGTATTGTGAAGCCAAGATCAATGATATAAAGAATGATTGGAAAAAACTTTGTAGTACTTTAAGTTGAATCATGAACAGAAAGACAAAGTCAAATTCAACATCTTTCATCAAATCAGATGGCTTATTCATCACAATATCATTTGATGTTGCCAATTGTTTTATTGATTACTTCATTGGAAAAGTGGGCAAACTTAGGCAGGAAATGCCAAGAATAAAAAGCTTTCTGCTAGCGCTTAGCAAGCTCTGGGGGAAAAATTGTGTTTAACCAAATACAATGCTATTTCTCTGTAACCAAATTAACAACAGATTTTCAGCATGCTTTTACAGAACGGCACTCAACATGTACTGCACTGACACAAATGACTGACGATTGTTTAAAATAAATTAATAATAAGATGACAGTGGGAGCTGTACTGTTAGATTTCAGTGCAGCCTTTGATATTATTGACCATAACCTGTTGAGAAAACGTATGTTTTATGGCTTTTCAACCTCTGCCATATCGTGGATTCAGAGCTATCTATCTAATAGAACCCTTTAATGGAAGCTTCTCTAATGTCAAACATGTAAAGTGTGGTGTACCGCAGGGCAGCTCTCAAGGCCCTCTACTCATTTCTATGTTTTACCAATGACCTGCCACTGGCATTAAATAAAGCATGTGTGTCCATGTATACGGATGATTCAACCATATACGCTTCAGTAACCATAGCTAATGAAGTCACTGATACCCTAACAAAGAGTTGAAGTCTTTTTTGGAATGGTTGGCCAGTAATAAACTGGTCCTAAACATCTCTAAAACTATGAGCATTGTATTTGGTAAAAATCATATCTGCCTGGGGTCTGGCAGAATTAAGGCAGTTATACCATTTTAAAACCAAGTTGAGGAGACTAAACCACTGTCATGGTCAAAACATAAAGATTCAATGGTTGTAAAGGTGGGGAGATGTCTGTCTGTAGTAAAGAGATGTTCTGCTTTTTGACATCACACGCCTCAAAGCAAGTCCTACAAGCTTTAGTTTTTATCTTCTCTTGATTATTGCCCAGTCATATGGTCAAGTGCTGCAAAGAAAGACCTAGTTAAGCTGCAGCTGGCCCAGAACCGAGCGGCACATCTTGCTCTTCATTGTAATCAGAGGGCTAATATGAATACTATACATGCCAGTCTCTCTTGGCTAAGAGTTGAGGGAAGACTGACTGCATCACTTCTTGTTTTTATAAGAAATATTAATGTGTTGAAAATTCCAAATTGTTTGCGTGGTCAACTTACACACAACACTGACACACACCCCACCGGAAATGCTACCTTTTTTTGTTATGTGCCGGACCGCAGTAGCCATTGGTGTTGGATAATGCGGATCCTAATGAATCATATATTTATTTATAAATTATCTATCAAATTGTATTGGTCACATGCGCCGAATACAACAGGTTTAGATGTTCCAAACAATGCAGAGTTAAAAAGTAAGACAAATATTTGCTAAATAAAAAAGGAGCTAGTAACACAATAGAAACCATAACGAGGCTATAAACAAGGAGTACCAGTACTGAGTCAATGTGCAGGTGTGCAAGGTAGTTGAGGTAATAAAGTATGTACATGTTGATAGGGGTAAAAGTGACTAGGCAATCAGGATGTATAACAAACAGAGTAACAGCTGTGTGTGTGTGTGTGTGGTGTGTGTGTGTGTGTGTGTGTGTGTGTGTGTGTGTGTGTGTGTGTGTGTGTGTGTGTGTGTGTGTGTGTGTGTGTGTGTGTGTGTGTGTGTGTGTGTGTGTGTGTGTGTGTGTGTGTGTGTGTGTGTGTGTGTGTGTGTGTGTTGAAGTGTCAGTGTAGTGAGTGTGTTGAAGTGTCAGTGTAGTGAGTGTGTGGGTAGAGTCTAGTGAGTGCCTTTTCATCCCAGACTTGGCGCTCCGGTCCCGCTTGGCGCTCTGGTCCCGCTTGGCGCTCCGGTACCGCTTGGCGCTCCGGTACTGCTTGCCGCGTGTCTTCCTCTTTTTCTCACTCACACACAGTTGCACATAGTAAACTTGTCAGTTGCACATAGTAAACTTGTCAGTTGCACATAGTAAACTTGTCAGTTGCACATAGTAAACTTGTCAGTTGCACATAGTAAACTTGTCAGTTGCACATAGTAAACTTGTCAGTTGCACATAGTAAACTTGTCAGTTGCACATAGTAAACTTGTCAGTTGCACATAGTAAACTTGTCAGTTGCACATAGTAAACTTGTCAGTTGCACATAGTAAACTTGTCAATTGCACATAGTAAACTTGTCAGTTGCACATAGTAAACTTGTCAGTTGCACATAGTAAACTTGTCAGTTGCACATAGTAAACTTGTCAGTTGCACATAGTAAACTTGTCAGTTGCACATAGTAAACTTGTCAGTTGCACATAGTAAACTTGTCAGTTGCACATAGTAAACTTGTCAGTTGCACATAGTAAACTTGTCAGTTGCACATAGTAAACTTGTCAGTTGCACATAGTAAACGTGTCAGTTGCACATAGTAAACTTGTCAAATAACAAATGCCGGTGTATCTATCTTACTATGACTTGTACCTGTGTTCATGTGCAGTAATTAAAGTAATGGCTCAGGTGAGAAGTGATTGATTTTCGGCAGCCTTTGTTCTGTAATCATGATCCCTACTGTAGTAATTGTTTTAATACATGAAATTAGCGGGGCCCTTTTACTGAGTAATAGTAACGAGTGGCCGGGGTGTGATAGTGTGAAGTGAAGCTGTCTCATGACTCTCAAGGCAGATCAACTTTGACATACTAAAGAACTGAGCTTAGTGTAACTGTTCCTTCTTTATATATTCCAGATAATGTAAATGCATGAATGGGGTTATAGAGGAATGATGTGGTCAGGAAAGCTTTGATGCCTCTGATTTACAGGGTCACAAACTTGTGTGTGTGTGTGTGTGTGTGTGTGTGTGTGTGTGTGTGTGTGTGTGTGTGTGTGTGTGTGTGTGTGTGTGTGTGTGTGTGTGTGTGTGTGTGTGTGTGTGTGTGTGTGCGAAACTTTCTGCCTGCCTGTCAGTGGCAGTCGGTGCCGTTTAAGACTAGGGAGGACGGTTTCTTTTTTATGAGATTGTCTTTATTTCTATTACAGCATGTTCGATGACTCATTCATATTCCATTCACCCAGCTCAATGTAACATCACTAGGTTTAGGCTACTACATGATACTTGAATTTGCCCTATACCCATCATGAGGTTGCTAAAACCTAGCCTATATTTTTTCCACATTTTGTTATGTTACAGCCTTATTCTAAAGTTGATTGATGAGGAAAATAATCAATTCAATCTACACACAATACCCAATAATGACGAAGCAAAAACAGGTTTTTAGATATGTTTGCAAATGTATAAAAGAAACACGGAAATATTACATTTACATAAATATTCAGACTCATTTCTCTTTACCTTTTGCAGCGATTACAGCCTGGAGTCTTCTTGGGTATGACGCTACAAGCTTGGCACACCTGTATTTATGGAGTTTCTCCCATTCTTCAACACAGCTCCGCTCAAGCTCTGTCAGGTTGGATGGGGAGCATCGCTGCACAGCTATTTCAGGTCTCTCCAGAGATGTTCGATCGGGTTCAAGTCTCGGCTCTGGCTGGGTCACTGAAGGACATTCAGAGATTTGTCCCGAAGTCACTCCTGCGTTGTCTTGGCTGTGTGCTTAGGGTCATTGTCCTGTTGGAAGGTGAACCTTTGCCCCAGTCTGAGGTCCTGAGCACTCTGGAGCAGGTTTTCATCAAGGATCTCGCTGTACTTTGTTCTGTTAATCTTTCCCTCAATCCTGACTAGTCTCCCAGTCCCTGCCGCTGAAAAACATCCCCACAGCATAATGCTGCCACCACCATGCTTCACCATAGGGATGGTGCCATGTTTCCTCCAGACGTGACGCTTGGCATTCAGGCCAAAGAGTTCAATCTTGGTTTCATCAGACCAGAGGATCTTGTTGCTCATGGTCTGACAGTCCTGTAAGTTCCTTTTAGCAAACTCCAAGTGGACTGTGGTGCCTTTTACTGAGGAGTGGCTTCTGTCTGGCCACTCTACCATAAAGGCCTGATGGGTGGAGTGCTGCAGAGATGGTTGTCCTTCTGGAAGGTTCTCTCATCTCCACAGAGGAACTCTGGAGCTCTGTCAGAGTGACCATTGGGTTCTTGATCACCAAGGCCCTTCTCTCCCAATTTGTCAGTTTGGCTGGGCGGCCAGCACTAGGAAGAGTCTTGGTGGTTCCAAACGTCTTATATTTAAGAATGATGGAGGCCACTGTGTTCTTGGGGACCTTCAATGCTGCAGACATTTTTTGGTACCCTTCCCCAGATCTGTGCCTCGACACAATCCTGTTTCGGTGCTCTACAGACAATTCCTTCGACCTCATGACTTGGTTTTTGCTCTGACATGTTCACTTTCATAGCAGCCATACAAACAGCATCATCACATCCTCGTGCTCTCCTCCTCTCACATTTTCCCTTTGCTTGTAGACTTCAGTGCACAACACAGGTGAAAAAACCTCTCCGAGCCAAACCTTCATTCCATAACCGCTATCCGCTACACACAGCCTACATTTTTGTCACCAAGTTAACGTCATTGTCAACATAGCTTATAGAACTAACACATTAGTAAACCCACAATCCAATCCATGTGTACAGTACAATCATGCAGTACAGTCTACAGCAAGCTGTTTAGTAGTTACACCAGCCAGGGCCCCAGAGGCAATAAATGAATACAAAGCTTACCTTGACTTGGAAGAGTTGGAGTGTTGTTTAGTCTTAGCCAGCTAGTTAATATAACGCATCAATCCTCTCTGTTTGAGTCAGGTTGTTGAGTAGGCTAAATTAGCTGTATTAGCTAGCATAAGTGAAAGTGGAAGATTTAAAAAAATATATATATCTCTGCTGCTTCTCCTTCATTTTTATAATAAATACATTTGTTCAAAACTGTTGATCTATTGTCTTTCTCTCGCTTTGTCAACTGCTCACCACATTTTATGCACTGCAGTGCTAGCTAGCTGTAGCTTATGCTTTCAGTACTAGATTCATTCTCTGATCCTTTGATTGGATGAACAACATGTCAGTTTAGTCTCCAAAAGCTCTGGAAGTCATCATAATTACTGTGTAAGTCTATGGAAGGGGGTGAGAACCATGAGCCTCTTAGGTTTTGTATTGAAGTCAATGTATTGACCTTCCTTGCAAAACAGCGTGTTTTAATCAGTTATTTGGTGACGTGAATATATTTATTACAGTTTTATATAAAAAGGATAACTTTTTAAATGTTCCACAATTTTTTTTCAAATAAAATTCACTGAGTGGGATGGTCTTCCCCTTCCTCCTGTGAGGAGACTCCACTGGTGGGTGTGTGCGGGTGTGCGGAGGAGTGCGTGTGTGATAATGTGTGTTTTTACACATACGTTCTGTGTTTGTACAATTCAATGATGGTGCATTGTGGTTGGTTGTTTTCTCATTGTTTTTCGGTCGATTTCATCATCCCCCTCTCCCGCTCCCATCTCTCCATCCTGAGCAGGAATCCAGGTGTGCTCTGTCCCTCTCTCTCTCTTCCCTCTCTCTCAGCGAGCCTCTTCATCACAAATGTGTGGGATTCGGCATGCCCCTCTCATCTCTGCTAATGGCACATAATGCAGACCTGCTGTGCAGCTCAACACACTGGTGGCTGAGAAACATCAATGCTGCTCTACTCTGCTCTGCTCTAAGTCTCTGCTGTTCAGATTGTTATTGCTGCCTGCCTGACAGCCTGGTCTGTCTGTGTTATTGCTGCCTGCTTGGCAGCCTGGTCTGTCTATGTTAGAGGGCATTGTGCCTCACGAAGAACAAAAGAGTTCCATAGATGAAGGAATAAAACAGTAAATGGTTGTTAATAATGCAAACAGGAATAGGCAACTGTTGTTTGGTTGGCAAAAAAAACATGTTGTTCTGTTGTAGCGGCTAGGATACTGCCGTTTAACCATGTTGTTCTGTTGTAGCGGCTAGGATACTGCCGTTTAACCATTCTGTTTAGATAAGGTAGTATGGTTTTACATGCTACAGTTTGTGTGTACTAGCCAGAGCTTGCTGTAGGCCTACCTACATCATTACCTTACACATTGTCTTCCCTGATCAGTTGAAAGCAAATCCTCATTTGCAATGCCTACCGGACACTACAAATGTCTGCTATGTCTGCACAAAGGAAATCTTGTTTCAGTACATATTGTCATTAAATGTACTTATGTACGAGTTTCTGAGCGTGATTGAGGCAGTACATACACTACCAGTCAAAAGTTTGGACACACCTACTCATTGAAGGGTTTTTCTTTATTTGTACTATTTTCTATATTGTAGAATAATAGTGAAGACATCAAAATGATGAAATAACACATGGAATCATGTAGGAACCAAAAAAGTGTTAAACAAATATAATTCTAATTTATATTTTAGATTCTTCAAAGTAGCCACCCTTCACCTTGATGACAGCTTTGCACACTTTAGGCAGTCTCTCAACCAGCTTCATGAGGAATGCGTTACCAACAGTTTTGAAGGAGTTCATAAATATTCAAAAGTTTGGGGTCACTTAGAAATGTCCTTGTTTTTTAAAGAAAAGCTATTTTTTTGTGCGTTAAAATAACATCATATTGTTCAGAAATAAAGTGTATAAATGACTATTGAAGCTGGAAACGGCAGATTTTTTATGGAATATCTACATAGGAGGAAAGAGGCCCATTATCAGCAACCATCACTCCTGTGTTCCAATGGCACGTTGTGTTAGCTAATCCATGTTTATCATTTTAAAAGGCTAATTGATTATTAGAAAACCCTTTGTCAATTATGTTAGCACAGCTAAAAAGTTTTGTGATGATTAAAGAAGCAATAAAACTGTCCTTCTTTAGACTAGTTGAGTATCTGGAGCATCAGTATTTGTGGGTTCGATTACAGGCTCAAAATGGCCAGAAACAAAGAACTTTCTTCTGAAACTCGTCAGTCTATTCTTGTTCTGAGAAATGAAGGCTATTCCATGCGAGAAATTGCCAAGAAATGAAGATCTCGTACAACGCTGTGTACTACTCCCTTCACAGAACAGCGCAAACTCAAATCAAGTCACGTGCGCCGAATACAACAGGTGAAATGCTTACTTACAGGCTCTAACCAATAGTGCGGGAAAAAGGTGTGTGTGTGTGTGTGTGTGTGTGTGTGTGTGTGTGTGTGTGTGTGTGTGTGTGTGTGTGTGTGTGTGTGTGTGTGTGTGTGTGTGTGTGTGTGTGTGTGTGTGTGTGTGTGTGTGTGTGTGTGTGTAAAGAAATAAAACAACAGTAAAAATATATTTGAAAATAAGAGTAGCAAGGCTATATACAGACACCGGTTAGTCAGGCTTATTGAGGTAGTATGTACATGTAGGTATGGTTAAAGTGACTATGCATATATGATGAACAGAGAGTAGCAGGAGCGTAAAAGGAGGGGTTGGCAGGAGGTGGGACACAATGCAGATAGCCCAGTTAGCCAATGTGCGGGAGCACTGGTTGGTCAGGCCAATTGAGGTAGTATGTACATGGATGTATGGTTAAAGTGACTATGCATATGAGATAAACAGAGAGTAGCAGCAGCGTAAAAGAGGGGTTGGGGAGGGGCACACAATGTAAATAGTCCGGGTAACCATTGGTTACCTGTGGTGACGTCGTCCCCACAGTGACTGTACGTACATACCCCAACCAGAAGCCATGAATTACAGGCAGCATCCGCACTGATCTGAAGGCTAGAGCTGCTGCTTTCAAGGAGCGGGACTTTAACCCGGAAGCTTATAGGAAACCCCGCTATGCCCCCCGACGAACCATCAAACAGGTAAAGGGTCAATACAGGACTAAGATCGAGTCATACTACACTGGCTCTGGCGCTCGTCGGATGTGGCAGGGCTTGTAAACCATTACAGACTACAAAGGGAAGCACAGTCGAGAGCTACCCAGTGACACGAGCCTAACAGACTAGCTAAACTACTTCTATGCTCGCTTCGAGGCAAGCAACACTGAGGCATGCATGAGAGCATCAGCTGTTCCGGACGACTGTGTGATCACGCTCTCCATAGACATGAGTAAGACCTTTAAACAGGTCAACATACACAAGGCTGCAGGGCCAGATGGATTACCAGGACGTGTGCTCCGGGCATGTGCTGACCAACTGGCAGGTGTCTTCACTGACATTTTCAACATGTCCCTGATTGAGTCTGTAATACCAGCATGTTTCAAGCAGACCACCATAGTCCCTGTGCCCAAGAACACATGAGTAAGACCTTTAAACAGGTCAACATACACAAGGCTGCAGGGCCAGATGGATTACCAGGACGTGTGCTCCGGGCATGTGCTGACCAACTGGCAGGTGTCTTCACTGACATTTTCAACATGTCCCTGATTGAGTCTGTAATACCAGCATGTTTCAAGCAGACCACCATAGTCCCTGTGCCCAAGAACACAAAGGCAACCTGCCTAAATGACTACCAACCCATAGCACTCACGTCTGTAGCCATGAAGTGCTTTGAAAGGCTACTCATGGCTCACATCAACACCATCATCCCAGAAACCCTAGACCCACTCCAATTTGCCTACCGCCCCAACACTCCACACTGCCCTTTCCCACCTGGACAAAAGGAACACCTATGTGAGAATGCTATTCATTGACTACAGCTCAGCGTTCAACACCATAGTGCCCTCAAAGCTCATCACTAAGCTGAGGACTCTGGGACTAAACACCTCCCTCTGCAACTGGATCCTGGACTTCCTGACGGGCCGCCCCCAGGTGGTAAGGGTAGGTAACAACACATCCGCCACGCTGATCCTCAACACAGGTGCCCCTCAGAGGTGCGTGCTCAGCCCCCTACTGTACTCTCTGTTCACTCATGACTGTACGGCCAGGCACGACTCCAACACCATCATTAAATTTGCCGATGACACAACAGTGGTAGGCCTGATAACCGACAACAACGAGACAGCCTATAGGGAGGAGGTCAGTGGAGCATGTTGAGAGCTTCAAGTTCCTTGGTGTCCACATCACCAACAAACTAACATGGTCCAAACACACCAAGACAGTCGTGAAGCGAGCATGACAAAACCTATTCCCCCTCAGGACACTGAAAAGATTTGGCATGGGTCCTCAGATCCTCAAAAGGTTCTACAGCTGCACCATCGAGAGCATCCTGACTGGTTGCATCACTGCCTGGTATGGCAACTGCTCGGCCTCCGACCGCAAGGCACTACAGAGGGTAGTGCGAACGGCCCAGTACATCACTGGGGCCAAGCTTCCTGCCATCCAGGACCTCTATACCAGGCGGTGTCAGAGGAAGGCCCTAAAAATTGTCAAAGACTCCAGCCACCCTAGTCATAGACTGTTCTCTCTGCTACCGCACGACAAACGGTACTGGAGCGCCAAGTCTAGGTCTAAGAGGCTTCTAAACAGCTTCTACCCCCAAGCCATAAAACTCCTGAACATCTAGTCAAATGGCTATTTAGACTATTTGCATTGCCCCCCTCCCCTCTCCAACCCACTGCCACTCGCTGTTGTCATCTATGCATAGTCACTTTAATTACTCTACCTACGTGTACATACTACCTCAACCAACTGGTGCCTACGCACATTGACTCTGTACTGGCACCCCCCTGTATATATTGTGTTTTTTTTACTACTGCTCTTTAATTACTTGTTACTTTTATCTCTTATTCTTATCTGAATTTTTTTGAAACTGCACTGTTGGTTAGGGGCTTGTAAGTAAGCATTTCACTGTAAGGTTAACGCTTCGAACACACCGACTGCGTCATTGCGTTTCGATACACCAGAAGTACATTCATTTCCAATGGAACGCTGCATTTGCCTTGCAGCATTGCGTTGCAGAGGCAGTTGCAGTGCGTTCTGTGTGGTGCATACGTTCGATAAATCGAACGTATGCATCAAATTGTATGAGTGGACTTGACAGAAAGTAGCAAAATATGAATGTAGATTTTTTTTTTTGCACACATTCAGTAAAAATTTGGGATTACATAAAAACAGTTTGATTGCATAATTTCTTTACATTTTTTATTTATTTATTTGCCAAGTATATTATTTATTCGATGACATCCTCAAATTAATTGTGAGAGCCTATAATATAATTTCCCTCCAAAATGCAGTTTTGGAGCGAAATGCAATAATAAATAGTCAAGATAGGCAGAGTAGGCTCTTTCAACAATGAGACCAACCTTGAGGAAGGTGGTATGACTATTTCTTTCACACACACCTCATTGGCTAGGTTAGCTAGCTAACGCTAACTAGCCACATCTAGCACAAGCTCACTACTAAACTGACCTGGCAATCCTACTATTGTGGACACTTGTCTCCAAGCAGCATTTTTTGTGTTTATGTCCCTGTAGCTGTCAGCAGTTGTGTCAAAAAGACACGGTTTTGAGGATACTGCGAAAATGATTCTCTCCTCCATGTGTCCAACCGCATGCGACCATTTGCAAAAGGTACCTGCATCAGTATAGTTGCCTAGCTGCGCAAAATGTTATGCAGCAGTGATGCAATGACGCAGTCGGTGTGTTCGAAGCGTTACACCTGTTTTATTCGGCGCATGTGACTAATAAGATTTGATTTGATTTGATATGTTACTGAAACTGGCCAGAATTAGCAGAATGTGCCCTGGCCTCTCTGTGGCCCAGCAGCTCCCTGCTATCCCACCAGTCTGCTCTTAGCAACAGAGACAGACAGAAACCAGGCCATTGACCAGGGATTCATACACTCAGAACCTAAAGCCACTTGACAGGGACTAATACACTCAGGACCTAAAGCCACTGACCAGGGATTAATACACCCAGGACCTAAAGCCACTGACCAGGGATTAATACACCCAGGACCTAAAGCCACTGACCAGGGATTAATACACCCAGGACCTAAAGCCACAGACCAGGGATTAATACACCCAGGACCTAAAGCCACTGGCCAGGGATTAATACACCCAGGACCTAAAGCCACTGACCAGGGATTAATACACCCAGGACCTAAAGCCACTGACCAGGGATTAATACACCCAGGACCTAAAGCCACTGACCAGGGATTAATACACCCAGGACCTAAAGCCACTGACCAGGGATTAATACACCCAGGACCTAAAGCCACTGACCAGGGATTAATACACCCAGGACCTAAAGCCACTGACCAGGGATTAATACACCCAGGACCTAAAGCCACTGACCAGGGATTAATACACCCAGACCTGAGAGAGGATCTCATATCAGATGATGTGGAATGGAATATAGCTACAGGTTTATCTGCCTCACCTCAAAACTATTCTCGTAGGAAGTTGCTAAAAGTCAGTATTTTGACTGTGTGAAATGCTCGATAATGTATGTGATATCAACAGAGAGGTATATGTTATGGGTGACGTAAATATTGACTGGTTGTCATCAAGCTGCCCACTCAAAAGTAAGCTTTAAACTGTAACTGATGCTTGCAATCTGATTCAGTCAACCTACCAGGGTATTTACAAACAGAACAGGAACCAAGTCATCTACATGTATTTATTTTATTTATTTAACCTTTATTTAACTAGGCAAGTCAGTTAAGAACAAATTCTTATTTACAATGACGGCCTACGCTGGCCAAACCTGGATGACGCTGGGCCAATTGTGCGCCGCCCTATAGGACTCCCGATCACAGCCGGTTGTGATATAGCCTGGATTGATCACATCTTTACTAATGTGTCAGAAAACTGCTCTAAAGCAGTATCCACACGCATCTGATCTAGTGATGATGATATAATAGCCATATTTAGAAAAAACTAAGTTCCAAAGACTGGACCTAAAATTGTGTATAAATGAACATAGAGGTTTTGCATTGATTCCTATGTCGAAGATGTGAAAAATATTTGTTGGTCTTATGTGTGTAATGACAAACAACCTGACGGCTCACTTGAAGCATTTATGAAATTGCTTCTTCCGGTTACTGATAGGCATGCACCCATCAAGAAACTGACTGTTAGAACTGCCAAATCCCCATGGGTAGATTATGAATTGAAAAACTATACGGCTGAGAGAGGTGAGGCAAAGGGAATAGCAAATAAGTCTGACAACATAGCAGATTGGCAAACATATAGTAAATTGAGAAATCCCGTAACGAAACTAAACAAAAAGTAGAAGAAACTATACTAAAGAACAAATATAAATGATATAAATAATGATAGTAAAACGCTCTGGAGTATTTTAAATGAATTTCTAGGCAAAAAAGCTAACTCTGCTGCATCCTTCACTGAGGCAGATGGCTTGTTCATAACAAAACTCTTTGATTATTGCCAACCACTTTAATAACTTTTTTGTTGACAAGATTAGCAGACTTAGGCATGACATTCAAACAACACATGCTGAGCCTTCATATTCATGCATAATGGACCAAATAATGAAAGACAAGCACTGTAGTTTTGAGTTCTGCAAAGTTGGTGTGGAAGAGGTTAAATGTTTTTTGCAATCTATAAATAAGGACAAGCCACCTGGTACCGACAACCTGGATGGTACATTTCTGAAGTTGGTAGCGGAAAACATTGGACTTCTGTTTGCCACATCTTTAATCTAAGCCTAGAAGAGGGTATGGGCCCTCAGGCCTGGAGGGGGGCAAAGGTCATTTCACTGGCCAAGAACAGCAAAGCACCCTTTAATGATTCAAACAGCCGACCTATCAGCCTGAACCCATCAACCGACCTATCAGCCTGTACCCATCAACTGACCTATCAGCCTGTTACCGGTGCTTAGCAAACTTTTGGAAAATATTGTGTTTGACCAAATACAATGTTATTTTACAGAAGAAAAAAAATGATTTAACAACAGACTTTCAGCATGCTTATAGGGAAGGGCACTCAACATGCGCGGCACTGACATAAATGACTGATGATTGGTTGAAATAAATTGATAGTAAGAAGATTGTGGGATCTGTTTTGTTAGATTTCAGTGCAGCTTTTGATATTGATCATAACCTATTATGGATAGGGCAGTTACGGTGACTGAATTATCACCACACCAGCAGTCAGGAGTCATGACAGAAGTCAAATTCCATGTGACCGTTGAGTCACAGTAACTAGACTTCTCCAAAACTGAACTCTGATGCCTCTGATGATTATTAGTAGCCTACCAAACTTGTAATGGCCAATCGCTAATGTCCGGTACTCAGTGCTCTATTGTCCCTCTAATCACTCTGACCAATGCAAATGCAATGGAAAATACAATCAAACACTACACTTCCCTGGCATTCAGAGTTTGAGCAGAATAGGATCACCTTTACAATCAGAGTAGCCTACCTGGCTGGCATGAAAATTAACCGCGGGAAAGCGTCCGCCATTTGCTAGTCAAGTGCAAATGGATGACATGGCTTTTTTTCCCCTGCCCCTGTTCCAACAGGTGCATGATAATGGCCCATTCTAAATCAAAACTAATTTCACCCATATTATTTAGTGTATGTAAAGACAAGATTAAATTGAGAATATTCTGAATGGTGAGAATATTATCACTTGTGAATTATGCATTTATTTTTTATACTTTTTCAAATCATAGTGGCATGCACCATGTAGCCTAGCCCATAGGCCTACTGTTTATGTTTTGATAAGGTTTGTATCACAACTGAAGTGGCCAAATATCTCCAAATGTAGCCTATAGGCCCAAGACCCCTGGAACATTGTTGGAGAGCCCATAACCTACAGAGAGAGCCTAGTGAAATGTGTTCTTATAAGCCCAGTCAACAGAGTTTTGGCTGGCCACCATTTAATAAAAGCAGATTCCAGCTTTTTCGTGCTGCTATATTTATTGTAACATTTTTTATTTTATTTTTACAAATGAAGCCCATTAATCTGCTTTACAAACAGTGTAGCCTACCTGGCATATTAAAAATATAACTGCAGGTAACCTCCATTTGCAATTCGAGTGCAGGATATATGGAGGATTTTTTTGTTTTCTTGTGGGCCATTCTAAATATAAAATGATTCCACATATGTTAGTAGGCTATATGTAAAGACCAGATTAAATTGAGGATATTGCATGGGAATATTATCAAGTGCTTGTTAAATTGTGATTGAGAGACTGATGAAGTGTGTGCAGGCTGCGCAAGAAAGTGAGCAAATCGCTTCCCATTCATGCAACTTTTTTCAAATCATAATTCCTTGTGTCATGCAGCCTTAGAATGTATTAGAAATCAAAACATATAGCCTAATGTTTGTATCACAACTAAAGTTGCATAAATACATCTAAACAAAGCATATAGGAGGATCTGTTAACCGCTCACCAGAGAATTGCCTCATGTGCGGCACTCCCTTGAAAATTGTTTGGGGGAAAATATCCTTCTATTTTATAAGGAGTTAAAAGCTAATCTTGCCAGATAAATTAACTAGAGTAGCCCACAGCCATATGGCATAGCCAGATCAGGGCGTAACATAAATAAATTGAACCTTTGTTTAACTAGACAAGTCAGTTAAAAACAAATTCTTATTTACAATGACGGC
This sequence comes from Salvelinus namaycush, assembly GCF_016432855.1. Taxonomy (NCBI): domain Eukaryota; kingdom Metazoa; phylum Chordata; class Actinopteri; order Salmoniformes; family Salmonidae; genus Salvelinus; species Salvelinus namaycush. Next base: position 34,563,097 of record NC_052332.1, on the reverse strand, counting down.
CTACACTGGCCAAACCCGGACGATGCTGGGCCAATTGTGTGCCGCCCTATGGGACTCCCAATCACAGCCAGTTGTGATACAGCCTGGATAACATAAGGACAACTCAGAGTATGCTATTCTGTTCTTTTGAAATAGGCTACATTTTCTTTATATCATAAGGTTTCTTTAGACCTGACAAAAATAGGGATTTATTGTGATGGTGTAGGCTATATTAAATTAATTTATTAGACTTTTTAAAATGTAGATGTTCCAAAGGTCCCCATCAGTGGCTTGTAGGCTATGCGTGAAAGCTGGAAAATGCAAAACGTGTTTATGTTAATTAACGGTCAATTACTGTGAGAATGGCAGTTATTTGAATGACAATCACCAGCTGATTGTCCACAGCACCAGTTATGGCTTTACATCATCTGCCTTATCATGGATTGAGATTTGCACATCTAATAGAACACAGAGGGTTTTCTTTATTAATGGAAGCCTCTCTAATGCTAATTCCGTTGAGTGTGGTGTACCGCAGTGCAGCTGGCTAGGGCCATTTATTGTTTTCTGTTTTTACTAATGACCTTCCACTGACCTTGAATAAAGCCTGTGTGTCTATGTACGTTGACGTCTCAAACGTATACATGTCAGCTATGACAGTAAAATAAATAACTGACAGCCTTAACATAGAGCTCCAGTCAGTTTTAGAATGGGTAACTAGCAATAGGCTGGTGCTAAACATCTCAAAAGCAATAGGCATCGTTTTTGGGACATATCACTCACTCAACCCTCAACATAATCTAAAACATATAGACTCAGTGGTTTCCAAAATGGGAAGAGGTCTGTCCATGATAAGGCATTGCTCTGCTTTTTATTTATTTATTACATCTAAATCAACCAGGCAGGTCCTACAGACCCTAGTTTTGTCATACCTGGACTACTGCCCAGTGTGGTCATGTGCGGCAAAGAAGGACATAGGAAAATTGCAGTTGGTTCAGAACAGAGCAGCACGTTTTGCACTAAGATGTACACGGAGGGCGAATGTCAATGGTATGCATGTCAGTGTCTACTGGCTCAAAGTGGAGGGGAGATTGACTACATCACTATTGGTCTTTGTGTGAGGTGTTGATGGCTTAAAGGTACCGAACTGTCTGTTCAAGCAGTTGGCCCACAGTTCAGACACTCATCAGTAACACACAAGACATGCAGCCAGAGGTCTCTTCACAGTCCCCAGGTCCTGAAGAGAGGCTGGGAAACACAGTATTAAATAGAGCCATGACTACATGGAACTCTCTGCCACCCCAGGTAACTCAAGCTGGCAATAAAACCAGATGACAAAAAAACAGATGAGAACACCTTACTGCATGACGGGGAATGTGAAGAGACAGACATTTTATATATTTTGTATTGTATAATGTATTTTATTATATAGTGTTATGCGTATGATGTATAGTATTGTCAAATCAAATTTTATTTGTCACATACACATGGTAATCAGATGTTAATGCGAGTGTAGCGAAATGCTTGTGCTTCTAGTTCCGACAATGCAGTAATATCTAACAAGTAATCTAACCTAACAATTTCACAACAACTACCTTATACACACAAGTGTAAAGGAATGAATAAGAATATGTACATAAAAATATATGAGGATGAGCGATGGCCGAACGGCATAGGCAAGATGCAGTAGATGGTATAGAGTACAGTATATACATATGAGATGAGTAATGTAGGGTATGTAAACATTATATAAAGTGACATTGTTTAAAGTGGCTAGTGATACATTTATTACATCAATTTTTCCATTATTAAAGTGGCTGGAGTTGAGTCAGTATGTTGGCAGCAGCCACTAAATGTTAGTGGTGGCTGTTTAACAGTCTGATGACCTTGAGATAGAAGCTGTTTTTCAGTCTCTTGGTCCCCGCTTTGATGCACCTGTACTGACCTCGCCTTCTGGATGATAGCGGAGTGAACAGGCAGTGGCTCGGGTGGTTGTTGTCCTTGATGATCTTTTTGGCCTTCCTGTGACATCGGGTGGCCAAAAAGATCATCAAGGACAACAACCACCCGAGCCACTGCCTGTTCACCTCTCTATCATCCAGAAGGCGAGGTCAGTACAGGTGCATCAAAGCGGGGACCGAGAGACTGAAAAACAGCTTCTATCTCAAGGCCATCAGACTGTTAAGTGTTGTGTGTTATGTATGTAGTGGTATGTGTATTAGGTATTTTATTATGTTGTGTTATGTGTATTAGGTATTTTATTATGTTGTGTTATGTGTATTATGTATTTTATTATGTAGTGTTATGTGTATTAGGTATTTTATTATGTTGTGTTATGTGTATTAGGTATTTTATTATGTAGTGTTATGTGTATTAGGTATTTTATTATGTAGTGTTATGTGTATTAGGTATTTTATTATGTAGTGTTATGTATATTATGTATTTTATTTATTTTAATTGTTTTGTTTCCTGTTTGGACACCAGGAAGAGTGCCACTGCCTTGGATATTTGGCTGTACTTGTCATTTAGCAATGTGCATTCTCTTGTTAGACTGAGCCGTACGTATTGTATTCTTAGAATGTCATAAAGAGAGCTCAGGGACATTGTTGCCAAACCAATGCTGATGGAACAATACTGTAGCGATGCAACAAAAGAAAATCATATCCTCTTGTAGTGATTGGAAATCAGTCATGCAAAATAACTCCATTTTGACACCAAAATGTTTCTGATGACAGATGTTGATGACAAAAGGTAAATGGTTTGCCGGATGAAAGAATACTTTACATTATTCAGCATAGTGAAGGCACTGGCTGCACTGTATATCTTATTTCAAGTGTTTCTGATTCTGAAGCTCCTATGTGAGCATCATTGGGTTTTTGACTGGATGTTTAATTTACCATGTATTTTATTTACTGGCATATCTGTTCCTCTGTCACTCAATGCATCCATCCATACTGAGGTCTGACAAACAATTCTAGCCCAGCCTTGAAGCCAGAAAACAACCTCAGTCCCTGTGGCCCTCTTGGTGAAATATCAAACATTGACATAACACATGAACAGCTTTTATTCAGGAACGCATTCAACAACACTTGATTGCTACTTCAGAGGTAGCACTGCAGTGTGTTAAACCTGGTACAACCAGTCAGAGAGAGAGGGAGGGACAGAGGGAGAGAAAATACTATATATGACTCACTGTACAAGATCTGTGTTTCATTAGCTGAAGACAAAAGGAGGCAGCTACATGGTTATTTCCCTTGCTTTGAAAATCTCCCTGTCTCTTAGTTTTCTGTTTTGACCCAGACTGGTGTTTTACCATCTGACCCAGACTGGTGTTTTACCATCTGACCCAGACTGGTGTTTTACCATCTGACCCAGACTGGTGTTTTACCATCTGACCCAGACTGGTGTTTTACCATCTGACCCAGACTGGTGTTTTACCATCTGACCCAGACTAGTGTTTTACCATCTGACCCAGACTGGTGTTTTATCATCTGACCCAGACTGGTGTTTTACCATCTGACCCAGACTAGTGTTTTACCATCTGACCCAGACTGGTGTTTTATCATCTGACCCAGACTGGTGTTTTACCATCTGACCCAGACTGTTGTTTTACCATCTGACCCAGACTGCTGCATTATCATCTGACCCAGACTGGTGCTTTATCATCTGACCCAGACTGGTGCATTATCATCTGACCCAGACTGGTGCTTTATCATCTGACCCAGACTGGTGCATTATCATCTGACCCAGACTGGTGCTTTATCATCTGACCCAGACTCTTGCATTATCATCTGACCCAGACTGGTGCTTTATCATCTGACCCAGACTGGTGCATTATCATCTGACCCAGACTGGTGCTTTATCATCTGACCCAGACTCTTGCATTATCATCTGACCCAGACTGGTGCATTATCATCTGACCCAGACTGGTGCATTATCATCTGACCCAGACTGGTGCGTTATCATCTGACCCAGACTGGTGCGTTATCATCTGACCCAGACTGGTGCGTTATCATCTGACCCAGACTGGTGCGTTATCATCTGACCCAGACTGGTGCGTTATCATCTGACCCAGACTGGTGCATTATCATCTGACCCAGACTGGTGCATTATCATCTAACCCAGACTGGTGCATTATCATCTAACCCAGACTGGTGCATTATCATCTGGCCCAGACTGGCGCATTATCATCTGACACAGACCGGTGCATTATCATCTGGGCCAGACTGGTGCATTATCATCTGACACAGACTGGTGCATTATCATCTGACCCAGACTGGTGCATTATCATCTGACCCAGACTGGTGCATTATCATCTGACCCAGACTGGTGTTTTATCAGCCGACTATGTAACCAGAGCAGCTACTTTGCATCTCCTCCTTATAGTTGTGATATCTGTTATCTGTTAGTCTTGCCTGGTGTATCAGTGGCCTCCTCTGCTGCTGTCCTGTGGGGGAGCAGGGTCTTCCTAAAATCGATCATTATCTCTGGCTCTCATCCTGATCCTGTTGGTGAGTGACAGCCAGTGACAGAGGCTGCAGACTTGCTCAGAATAACAAGTCTATGCTGATTCTCCAGTTTCCTCAGTCCCCACATGGCAGTGTTTTATCTGGAGCAAATGTTATCATTGGCGATGCTGACATTAGGAGCTAGCAAAAGCCTTCTACTGTCTGCTACACCATGAGTATATTACAGTCATCTGACACACTAGTTTTTCCAATTTAGAGTGTGATTTCAGTGTGAAAAACACAGCCACCTGTACTTTGTAATTCATTTTTCTTAGAAGAGAGCCATTCCACCAACACCGTAATAACACAGCTGTCTGGTCGAGTATATTTTTATATTTGAATTATGCAGAAATAAATAATTTTTGTGTGAATACAGTATGTGTATAAGATGCGTCACAGTTGTTTTGGTATTTGTCAGGCCGGTGTTTGTCAGGCCAGTAATACCACAGCTTCAGTATGTAGTTTCAGCAGGCCAAGTGGAGGCACACATAGTGCTATGCGAAATGGCAGTTTCCTTTCACCTCTGCCAAGCCATGCCACTAAATCACTTTAACAGCCTGGCTTTTCTCTAAATGGACCCATAACAACGTAATAAGCCACAGGCTTCTGCTATTGCCACACAATTTGGGAAGTGGAATTCACTCAGCAAGTTTAGTACTGGATTATAGGAGCATTTCCAGATTTGATTTAGCATAATATTTTTGATTATGTGTGTGTTCCATCACAGAATGGCAGGTGCCAAATGCAGCTTAGCCTGTAAGATTTTCTCAATGCATGCATGCCATATAAAATGAAAATGACCAGTATAGGGGTACATGTGTTAGTGATCGGAATTATCGTCACGTTCTGTGTGGATCGGTCTTTGGCCACAAATCTTTGCCTCCAAAGGGCCCTCATCTCTCCTCTCTCTCTTTTTCTCTCTCTCTCTCTCTCTCTCTTTCTCTCTCTCTCTCGACACAGGCTCTGGTGGTCATTATACAGAAACGACCCGCTCGCTCAGCCAAAGGAAACTCATTATTTTCGTTTTCTTCTTCTCTACCGATTCCTTTTTTGGGGGGGGGGGATTGTTCCCTCCATTTCTACTTTCCAATGAATAATAACATTATGAAGAACAATATTAACATTATTAATAACATTATTAATAACAAAATAGCATTATTAATAACAATACGATTATGAATAACAAGAATACCACTGTTAATAACAAGAATACCATTATTAATAACAAGAATAACATTATTCATAACGAGAATAGCATTATTAATAACATTATTAATAGCAAGAATAACATTAGTAACAATAATAACAAGGATAACATTGTTTAGTAACAAGAATAACATTAATAGCAAGAATAACATTATTAATAACAATACTACCATGATTAATAACAAGAATAACCTGATTAATAACGAGAATAACATTATTAATAAGGAGAATATCATTATTAATAACATTATTGATAACAAGAATAACATTATTAATAACATTTAATAGCAAGAATAACATTATTAATAGCAATAATAACAGTATTAATAGCAAGAATAACAGTATTAATAACAATCCTACCATTGTTAATAACATTGTTAATAACAATAACATTATAAATAACAAGAACAACATGATTAATAACAAGAATAACGTTATTAATAACAACAATAGCATTATTAATAACAAGAATAACATTATTATTAACAATATTTACATTATTAATAACAATACTACCATATCAATAGCAATTCTACCATTATGAATAACAATAACAATAATAACATGATTAATAACAATACTAACATTATTATCATTATTAATTACAAGAATAACATTATTAATAACATTATTAATAACAAGGATAACATGATCAATAACGATACTACCATTATTAATAACATTGTTAATAACAATAATAACATTATTAATTACAAGAATAACATTACTAATAACAATAATAACATTATTAATAACAAGAATAACATTACGTTTTTACTAGAATAAATTACACTGTTATTGTATACTGAATCTTATATTTCAGTCCAGGTGCAGTCATACTATAGATGATGATATATTCATAACACTTTATCGAGGGCTTGGGACTATAAAGTTATATCTACAAAAAGATGATTCTGAGATAATTTGCTTTAAAGTTCCGAACCCTCATTGGTTTGAATGATGTCAGCAGATTTTGTCTTAACTACATGAATTGGGCGATTCAGAATGCTATATACATGTAGGTAGAGAACATTAGACAGAAAAGGGCTATGTTAATAACTATGTTTTGACAAAAATGTAGATAGAACCTTATAATCCCAAGCTCTCATATCAATTGCCATTGAATAATTCATACAGCTGACACCTATAGGCAAAAGCCTCCTCGTAATTCATTACATTGACTTCTCATGTCTATTGCAGTGTTAGTCTTAGATGTTCATTTAAATCTTGAGACTTTGTCTTTTTGTATAGTTCTTCAGTGTCTTCATGAATTTCAGTGAGACTGAACTACATGGATTTTGATTTTATTGTCACAGTAAATCAAGGAATTACTAGTTGATTTTCTTCCCAGAAACACAGGTCACATAATGCAAACACTTTCTCTCATTTTTCCATTACCCCAAAACTGTAGTCAGAGAAGATCTTTCTGTGTTGCATAAGGCGCTTCAATTAAATCTAAGATGATGTAGAGATACTGCATAGTGAATGAATAATGATTTCTATCCCATGGAAGTGGGAGAGGAATGAGACAGTGCTCTCTCAGGCAAGACAAGCAGAAACTCTAGCAACCTCAACATTAACTTTTAATATTTAATGACAGTTGATAATACTTTCCACAGAGTGTGGTTGTTATTGTACAGTAAAGGCGTGCGCATGCTTCCCAGCCGATACAGTTTGGAAAGGTTTGTGCATATATTGTGACAACATTTTGTGAGTTTTTTGTTGTGGTGCCAGCCGAACTGAAGCATCCTTCTTACGGCTGCAGGGGCAGTATTGAGTAGCTTGGATGAAAAGGTGCCCAGAGTAAACTGCCTGCTCCTCAGTCCCAGTTGCTAATATATGCATATTATTATTAGTATTGGATAGCAAACACGCTGAAGTTTCTAAAACTGTTTGAATGATGTCTGTGAGTATAACAGAACTCATATGGCAGGCAAAAACCTGAGAAAAAATCCAACCAGGAAGTGGGAAATCTGAGGTTTGTAGGTTTTCAACTCATCGCCTATCGAATACACAGTGGGATATGGGTCATTTTGCACTTCCTAAGGCTTCCACTAGATGTCAACAGTCTTTAGAACTTTGTCTGATGCTTCTACTGTGAAGGGGGGCCGAATGAGAGGGGATTGAGTAAGGTCTACCATGAGCTGAACATGCGCTGACCATGCGCATTCATGTGAGAGCGAGCTCTGTTCTATCGCATTTCTGAAGACAAAGGAATTCTCCGGTTGGAACATTATTGAAGATTTATGTTAAAAACATCCTAAAGATTGATTCAATACATCGTTTGACATGTTTCTACTGACTGTTACGGAACTTTTTGACATTTCGTCTGCTTTTAGTGAACGCGCTTCGTGACTTTAGATTTGTTTACCAAATGCTCTAACAAAGTAGCTATTTGGACATAAATGATGAACATTACCGAACAAATCAAACATTTATTGTGGAACTGGGATTCCTGGGAGTGCATTCTGATGAAGATCATCAAAGGTACGTGAATATTTATAATGTTATTTCTGACTTCTTTTGACTGCACAATATGGAGGATATATTTTTGTCTTGATTGGGCTCTGAGTGCCGACCTCAGATTATTGCATGGTTTGCTTTTTCCGTAAAGCTTTTTTGAATACTGACACAGTGGTTGCATTAAGGAGAAGTGGATCTAAAATTCCATGTATAACACTTGATCTTTGATCAACGTTTATTATGAGTATTTCTGGAAATTGGCTCTCTGCAAAATCACCGGATGTCACCGAACTACTGAACATAACGCGCCAATGTATACTGAGATTTTTTTAATATGAACTTTACCGAACAAAACATACATGTATTGTGTAACATGAAGTCCTATGAGTGTCATCTGATGAAGATCATCAAAGGTTAGTGATTAATTTTATCTCTATTTCTGCTTTTTGTGACTCCTGTCTTTGGCTGGAAAAATGGCTGTGTTTTTCTGTGATTTGGCAGTGACCTAACATAATCGTTTGTGGTGCTTTCGCTGTAAAGCCTTTTTGAAATCGTACACTGTGGTGGGATTAACAAGAAGTGTATCTTTAAAATGGTGTGAAATACTTGTATGCTTGAGGAATTTTAATTATGAGATTTCTGTTGTTTGAATTTGGCGCCCTGCACTTTCACTGGCTGTTGTCATATCGATCCCGTTAACAGGAATGCAGCCCTAAGAAGTTTTTAAGGGATGCTTTGAGAGCGGAGATAGAATTCTAAAAATGACAGCTGTCATTCAGGTGTCACTACTGTATGCTCAATATGTTACAGGTTCACAATATTCGTGGAGGTAGGCTAGCGGTTAAGAGCATTGGGCCAGTAACCAAAATGTTGCTGGTTCGAATCCCAGAGCCGACTAGGTGAAAAATCTGTCGGCGTGCCCTTGAGCAAGGCACTTAACCCTAATTGCTCCTGTAAGTCGCTCTGGATAAGAGTGTCTGCTAAATGACTAAAATGTCATGCTTAACTTCTACTTGGTCACAATCCCGGATCCGGGAGCACCCCCATCAGTAAAAAAGCTGACTAGCATAGCCTAGCATAGCGTCACAAGTAAATACTAGCATCTAAATATCATTAAATCACAAGTCCAAGACACCAGATGAAAGATACACATCTTGTGAATCCAGCCATCATTTCTGATTTTTAAAATGTTTTACAGGGAAGACACAATATGTATTTCTATTAGCTAACCACGATAGCAAAAGACACAACTTTTATTTTTCCACCATTTTAATCCTGCATAGGTAGCTATCACAATTTCGACCAAATAAAGATATAAATAGTCACTAACCAAGAAACAACTTCATCAGATGACAGTCTGATAACATATTTATTGTATAGCATATGTTTTGTTAGAAAAATGTGCATATTTCAGGTATAAATCATAGTTTACCATTGCAGCCACCATCACAACTCTCACCAAAGCAACTAGAATAACTACAGAGACCAACGTGAATTACCTAAAAACTCATCATAAAACATTTATGAAAAATACACAGCGTACAGCAAATGAAAGACAAAGATCTTGTGAATCCAGCCAATATTCCAGATTTTTTAAGTGTTTTACAGCGAAAACACAATATAGCATTATATTAGCTTACTACAATAGCCAACCACACAACAGCATTGATTCAAGCCAACAATAGCGATAACGAATAAACCAGCAAAAGATATTAATTTTTTCACTAACCTTCTCAAACTTCTTCAGATGACAGTCCTATAACATCATATTACACAATACATATAGAGTTTGTTCGAAAATGTGCATATTTAGCGGCACAAATCGTGGTTATACAATGAGAATAGTAGCCAAGCTGCCAACAATATGTCGGGAGAAATCTTGGGAGAGGCACCTAATCTAATCAGTAACTAATCATAAACTTGACTAAAAAATACAGGTTGGACAGCAAATGAAAGATACATTAGTTCTTAATGCAACCGCTGTGTTAGATTTTTAAAATTAACGTTACTACGACATACAGCGTGCGTTAAAGCGAGACCGCACCGAAATTAATGGCGGAACAGTAGTTTCACATTTTTCAACAGAACAACGAATTAACATCATAAATACTTCTTACTTTTTGATGAGCTCCCATCAGAATCTTGGGCAAGTTGTCCTTTGTCCAGAGGAATCGTTGCAGGAATCGGTTGTAGATTGTCGCCTTCAACTTTGGAATTAGCAGTAAACATTAGCCATGTGGCGAAGACGTGTCCAACTCACCATAACGCAGCACAAATAAAATACCGAAAATCGCAATATACTGATATAAACTGATATAACTCGGTTTAAAATAACAACATTATGATGTCTTTAACACCTATATCGAATAAAATCAGAGCCGGATATATCTAAGGCCTATAACGGTAGCTTTCCAGAACGCCATCCTGAGGTCTGTCTTGCGTCATGGCGAAAGATGAAAAGACTGGACCCCACGTTCCCAGCCCATTTATATGGCCTCAGATCTGCCTAGCAACTCCATTCCAATTCTCACTATTTGCTGATATCTAGGGGAAGGCGTATGCAGTGCATCTCGACCAATAGAAGACATGCAAATTAATAAACTGACCCCAGAACAGCCTGCCTTATTTCAGATTTCTCACTTCCTCACAGGAAAATTGCTCCAACTCGAGTTCTGTTTTACTCACAGATATATTTCAAACGGTTTTAGAAACTAGAGAGTGTTTTCTATCCAATAGTAATAATAATATGCATATTGTACGAGCAAGAATTGAGTACGAGGCAGTTTAATTTGGGAACGACATTTTTACAAAGTGAAAACAGCACCCCCTATTGAGAAAAGGTTTTAACCATCATCATCCCTGCAGGTGCCGGGGGCACACAGCATATGCTACCCTTTTATTGAAGAAATGCAAACCAGAGCATTTTCTTAGAGGTCACTCTACTCTGTGTCTGTTTTAGGACTGTCAGACAATGACATTTTTTAAATCAAGTTATCCACATGGCTTTCTATAGTTAACTGATGAATTTTTTTTTTTTTAAGTTTCAAATTTGATCCTAATTAAAGATGTTTCCATTTAAAACACATCACATTGGGTTGTAGGTATAACACATTTTGATTACAGGGGAAGAAAACACAAAATAAACTCTATTTTACTTTGTTTGCTTGGCACTAAACCTCAAACAAACACGGTAGCTATCTACAGCCCTCTCCCCTCTCCAGGCCTCTCCATTTTCTATATTTTGCAGCATTTCAGCATTTGTTCAAGTCTGTCTTTGTTGATAGCGTCTTTGTTGATAGCGTCTTTGTTGATAGCGTCTTTGTTGATAGCGTCTTTGTTGATAGCGTCTTTGTAGATAGTGTCTTTGTAGATCTTGTCTTTGTAGATAGTGTCTTTGTAGATCTTGTCTTTGTAGATCTTGTCTTTGTTGATAGCGTCTTTGTAGATAGCGTCTTTGTAGATAGTGTCTTTGTAGATCTTGTCTTTGTAGATAGTGTCTTTGTAGATACTGTCTTTGTAGATATTGTCTTTGTAGATCTTGTCTTTGTAGATCTTGTCTTTGTAGATCTTGTCTTTGTAGATCTTGTCTTTGTAGATCTTGTCTTTGTAGATCTTGTCTTTGTAGATAGTGTCTTTGTAGATACTGTTTTTGTAGATCTTGTCTTTGTAGATCTTGTCTTTGTAGATCTTGTCTTTGTAGATCTTGTCTTTGTAGATACTGTCTTTGTAGATAGTGTCTTTGTAGATAGTGTCTTTGTAGATAGTGTCTTTGTAGATAGTGTCTTTGTAGATCTTGTCTTTGTAGATCTTGTCTTTGTAGAGCTTGTCTTTGTAGAAACTGTCTTTGTAGATACTGTCTTTCCAGCTTGGGTATGGTAACCACTGTAAAGAAACAGATTGCTGGGATGATTGCTGGGAAAACAGGGCTTTTTCTGCTCCCTAGAGGCTATAGGCTGTTCTTTTGTGCCTACCCCCCAAGCCCATAGAGCCCAGGACAGACCTGGGTGTCTCCTCTCCTTCACTTCAGCCTACAACCAATAGACTGTCTCAGCCCCCTGAGCTCTTCCTACCTCCACCTGATTCACCCATCCACACTGTCTGCTGCTGAGCCAAGCTGACAGGCCCACCCTTCCTCTACCTGCCTGGCCATCTCCTACTCAGCCTCTGTCAGCCTCTGCCTGTCCATCCCTATATGCAGCATCATCCTTCCACCCCAGGCCACCCTGCATCTACCTGCCTTCCTTCCCACTCCCTACACAGCCTCTGTCTGACCATCATTCCCCCTCCACAGCCCACACAAAGCAGTGGCAGGGGAAGACCTTGTTAATGACACACTGTTATCACCCTTCAATCATCCTAGACATTGGGTTGGTACTAGACTGTAACCTGTTGTTGTTCATGGAGAAAGTGCCAACATTGAAAGTGCCAATACGCTGCCTATGGTACAAATGACTGGGCATTTGTCAGGAGGTAGATTCTGCACAGGTGGGCCTTCACAGGTTGACAACTATAGAGGTAGTAGGTAGATTCTGCACAGGTGGGCCTTCACAGGTTGACTACTATAGAGGTAGTAGGTAGATTCTGCACAGGTGGGCCTTCACAGGTTGACAACTATAGAGGTAGTAGGTAGATTCTGCACAGGTGGGCCTTCACAGGTTGACAACTATAGAGGTAGTAGGTAGATTCTGCACAGGTGGGCCTTCACAGGTTGACAACTATAGAGGTAGTAGGTAGATTCTGCACAGGTGGGTCTTCACAGGTTGGCAACTATAGAGAGTTAGTTTTGTCCCATTTAGTGCATTTGATTTAGCGCCAGCCACGGCCCACTACTATTAAACTGGGATCAATATGATCATTCTCTATTAAACTGGGATCAATATGATCATTCTCTATTAAACTGGGATCAATATGATCATTCTCTATTAAACAGGGATCAATATGATCATTCTCTATTAAACTGGGATCAATATGATCATTCTCTATTAAACTGGGATCAATATGATCATTCTCTATTAAACTGGGATCAATATGATCATTCTCTATTAAACTGGGATCAATATGATCATTCTCTATTAAACTGGGATCAATATGATCATTCTCTATTAAGCTGGGATCAATATGATCAGTCTCTATTAAACTGGGATCAATATGATCATTCTCTATTAAGCTGGGATCAATATGATAATTCTCTATTAAGCTGGGATCAATATGATAATTCTCTATTAAACTGGGATCAATGTGATCATTCTCTATTAAACTGGGATCAATATGATCATTCTCTATTAAACTGGGATCAATATGATCATTCTCTAAAAAGCTGTTGAAACGCAACAGTCAGTCTCATTTGGCTATAGCTGTTGGCTGTATACTGCACAGATGTAGGATCTTAATTAGACCACTCTTTTAGTGTATTCAAGGTTTAAAAGGGCTTCTAAAGTTTGTAATTTCCACACAAAAAAATGTCAGACTTGATTTGCACTAAAGAAAAATGTATTTACCCCCTACATAAAATATCCATTAATTATAGTCGACTTAATAATTCCCATTTAAGATCCTACATCTGTAGGTCTGCTACCTAGACCCTTTGAGTGGCACACTCATGTGTTTTTCATTAACTTCAACTATAAACAAACAATTTCATTTTCAATTGACAGATAACACCAGTCTATGGTTGAGTGATACAAAGAGTGTGTACAGACAGGTCACACAGTGTGTACAGACAGGTCACACAGTGTGTACAGACAGGTCACACAGTGTGTACAGACAGGTCACACAGTGTGTACAGACAGGTCACACAGTGTGTACAGACAGGTCATACCAATAATGTGATGGTCCCATGTGATTCTGCTTAACCTCTTATCTGGCCTAACAGAAAACAAGACCTCTGTTTTACCGTGAGATTACTGGCATAGTGGCTGCCTATCAAGTATCAGAAGTCATACTTCAAAATGTCTCTGTTCAAACCACAATACAAAGAAGTGCCAATCAAACGAACATGGATTCATGTCTCTTGACCCCACAGTGAAAGGTCACCTCCGTAATGTCATGTTGTAATTGAATTACTGTTAAGCAGAACAGATAACTATATGGCAGATAGAGGACAAAAGTAAATGGCAGATTGATGTGTGATGATTAAACAGTAGGGACACAGAATGGGAGATGCTCCCGGAACGTTCCTTTATATTCACCACGGATCTGGGCCCAACATTGGACATGTACCTCTCCCTGCTAAAGCTCTGTACGTTGGATTACCACCCCTCCCCTCCCTTCCTCTTTCCCAGCCAGACCTATTTGAGGTGCTGTCGCTTTAAATCTAATGAAATCAACTGGATATCTTAACTGCAGGCCATTTATTTCAGAGGAGGTTGGCATTATGGGTAATTAATGTGAAAAGTGTCATGATTAATCCTGCTACGTTCACCCCTGAGGCTAGCCTCAATGCCTGGGCAAAAACTGTGTCCCTGACAAATCCCCCTGACACCCGACACTGTGTATTTAAGTCTCCTAAGCCAGGAAAACATCATCTTTTAAATTCTGTGCTTGCAATACCTTTCACTCTGCATAAAAATACCTTTCACTCTGCATAGAAATACCTTTCACTCTGCTCTAACAAAATAATTGTAGGGTGAAGCCCTTGAAATGTAGCTAATGATTTAACAGCAAAACTTCTTTGCTTCCTTTGATGCGTTCTATACATGTTTTTATCACAGAATTGGAAAACACCAAGATACACTTAGACTCGTAGAATTTTCACAATCTGATTTTCACTCTTGGCATTTGCAAAGAAGCTCTAATAATAATAATAGTAATAATAATAATAATACTTTGTTATTGTGTTTCCCTTTCTGGAAATGTGTCTTCCTTCTCAACAAATAACAGCACAGCATCACCAATAGGTGCATAAATGCATACATAAACCACAAGCAATAACTACAGCAGACAACACATGTGGATGCAGTTTGAACGTTCTGGGAGGAGGGGGGAGTTGAGCACTTATTTATTCAATTTACTTTTACTGGTGTGAATGAATGATCTCTGGGCTCTGGCGCTAGACTGGGACTGGTGACTTGATTGGTTGCTTTCATGCTCTGTGTTTTGTTGAATTCTGCATGACTCTATTTTGTATGACTGGGTGTGTTCCAGTGTGAAGGGGAGGATAGCCTACTTACTCAGTGGCATCAGGATAGAGAAGGAGTCCTAACAGTGAAAACAGCCAGGACAACAGATGGTTAATTCACCACTGCTTTCCCCAACCACCCCCTGTGTCCTCCAGATAGCATCATATTTATCATGTTGAGAAACCCTGGAGTTTGCAAATTGATTAATGCAAACCTTTTATCCCAAACAGCCCTCGTGAAGATTTCATCACTACCTAGAAAGATGCCTCCAATACTGGGGGACTTAACAATACAATACAATATACAATATACAATACAACACAATACAATATACTATACAATACAATATACAATACAATATACAATACAATATACAATACAATACAAACATCAATCATTGTCAAAGCAACCCTCTCAAATACCCTCATCTTCCACACATGACCCCGTTTAGGCCTATTGGACAGGGCTCTTGCATTGCACATAGTGTGTGCAGTATTGATTAAACTGCTAATTTATTATACAGTATTTCCGATTATCAAAATGTTGTATTTTTGCCGATTTCAACCTAACTTTATAACATTGACATTGACTTTGAATATTGAGGCGTTTGAAACTTTTCCTTTTACGTCAATAGAGGATTGTCTTTCACGCATGTAATGGCAACTACAGGGCAGCCATCTGCATCAGAGAGTTGGCTGCTTTGTGTTGGGTGTTCAGGCGTCTCACAACAGATAGTGAGTTACCAAGCACCTCTGCCTGTCTAATGCCACGTAAAAGCTCAGTTGGCTCAGACAGTCTGGGTAGTATCCAGCCAAGGTCACTGCAAATCATCTCCAATGATCACCCCAAGCCCCCCTCACCTTCTGCTCAATTCTCTCAGTTCAGTCAGCCCAGCTCATTGGCCACAGCCAGCCCTCTACCCACTCCAGTCCTCTCCAGCCCCATTCAGCCCTCTTCCCTCTACAGCCCACTCCAGCCCTCTCCAGCCCCATCCAGCCCTCTTCCCTCTACAGTCCTCTCCAGTCCTCTCCCCTCCCCAGCTGTCTCTGCCCTCTCCAGTCCTCTCCCCTCCTCAGCTGTCTCTGCCCTCTCCAGTCCTCTCCCCTCCACAGCTGTCTCTGCCCTCTCCAGTCTTCTCCCCTCCCCAGCTGTCTCTGCCCTCTCCAGTCCTCTCCCCTCCCCAGCTGTCTCTGACCTCTCCAGTCCTCTCCCCTCCCCAGCTGTCTTTGCCGTCTCCAGCCCTCTCCCCTCCCCAGCTGTCTCTGCCCTCTCCAGTCCTCTCCCCACCCCAGCTGTCTCTGCCGTCTCCAGTCCTCTCCCCTACCCAGCTGTCTCTGCCCTCTCCAGCCCTCTCCCCTCCCCAGCTGTCTCTGCCCTCTCCAGTCCCCTCCCCTCCCCAGCTGTCTCTGCCCTCTCCAGTCCTCTCCCCTCCCCAGCTGTCTCTGCCCTCTCCAGTCCTCTCCCCTCCCCAGCTGTCTCTGCCCTCTCCAGCCCTCTCCCCTCCCCAGCTGTCTCTGACCTCTCCAGTCCTCTCCCCTCCCCAGCTGTCTCTGCCCTCTCCAGTCCTCTCCCCTCCCAAGCTGTCTCTACCCTCTCCAGTCCTCTCCCCTCTCCAGCCCTCTCCATCCCTCTCCCCTCTCCAGCCCTCTGCCCTCTCCAGGCCTGTTCTCTCCAGTCCTCTCCAGCCCTCTCCAGTCCTCTCCAGCCCTCTCCAGTTCTCTCCGGCCCTCTCCCCTCTCCTACCATCCCCAGCCCTCTCTCCTCTCCAGGCCTCTCCTGCCCTCTCCATCCCTATCCAGCCCTCTCCCCTCTCCAGCCCTCTCCCCTCTCCAGCCCTCTCCAGGCCTCTCCAGACCTCTGCCCTCTCCAGTCTTCTCCAGCCCTGTTCTATCCAGTCCTCTCCAGCCCTCTCCAGTCCTCTCCAGTCCACTCCCCTCTCAAAGCCTCTCCAGCCCTCTGCCCTCTCCAACCCGTCTCCAGTCCTCTCCCCTCTCCAGCCCTCTCCATCCCTCTGCCCTCTCCCCTCTCCAGCCCTGTCCCCTCTCCAGCCCTTTTCAGCCTCCCCCTCGCCCTCTCACTCCCTCCCTCTCCTCTCTCTTTCTCCCCTTCACTCTGTCTCTCTCTCTCTTGCCTCCCCTCTCTCTGCCTGAGTAATGGCCTGCCTCTACCTTCCTGTCACCATGAGAGGTGGTGCTGGCTCTGCTCTGTTCTCCTTTTTTCATGCGTGTCCTTTTAACTGGCCAGGCAATCCCAGCTGAGATCTCTATCGACCATGATTTATCTGATATAGCTACAGTTCTGCTTCTCTCTCGCTCGCTCTCTTGCTCTCTTTCTCTCTCTCTCTCACTCCTCCCCCACACTCTCTCTTAAGTTCAGCATAAGTACAGTGCTACACATACCAGAAATGAATAGAGAGGGCTGAGGGAGAGGAGGAAAGGGTGAGAGCACTCTTCGGGGTGGCTACATGTGGCGATGCCAGAGAGAAAGAGAGGGCTACGCTTGTCACAGAATTTTGACTGGAACTAAATAATTCAGTAGAATCAGGGACCAACCATAGTTTTCTTGGTAATGGGGGTTATTGTCTGCATCTGGTACAGATCTTAATTTGTTTCTCACAGCAGGAAAATAATACTGCAGCAACATGAAATTAGGGCAAATCAAGTCAGAAATTTTAAGTGGAAATTACAAACTTTAAAAGCCTTTTTAAACCTTGAATACACCACAATTTGCATTTCCTGCTGTGCAGGAAACTTGTCTGAGACAACAGAGTGATCAAAGATAGCAGATCTGTGTCTGAATGTATTGCTAGCTATCTTTAGCTCTCTCCTCTCCCTGTGGTATCATTCCAAAGCCTATGTTTCCCAGGTACACCACCACAGAGACAGGCACCTCTGTTCTCCTGATGTAGCAGTTTTGACAGTTGAGCTGAATCGGTTTCTTCCTCTGCAGCATCATCCTGCTTTTCTATTGCTGGGTTTCTGTCTGTACTGTACATTGGCTGTGAATCAGTAACCTGGGATGTGTATTTATTCTCACACAACCCATTTTCTGGCCTCTGTGTTTCTTTGCATTGTTGATGCCTGCTCTCCCTCACCCACCCCCTCTGTCTCTCTCTCCCTCTCTCTCTCCCTCTCTCTCCCTCTCTCTCTCCCTCTCTCTCCCTCTCTCTCTCTCTCTCTCCCTCTCTCTCTGTCTCTCTCTCTCTGTCTCTCTCTCTGTCTCTCTCTCTGTCTCCCTCTCTCTCTGTCTCTCTCTCTGTCTCCCTCTCTCTCTCCCTCTCTCTCTCCCTCTCTCCCTCTCTCTCTCCCTCTCTCTCTCTGTCTCTCTCTCCCTCTCTCTCTCTCTCTCCCTCTCTCTCTGTCTCTCTCTCTGTCTCTCTCTCTGTCTCTCTCTCTGTCTCCCTCTCTCTCTCCCTCTCTCTCTGTCTCTCTCTCTGTCTCTCTCTCCCTCTCCCTCTCTCTCTGTCTCTCTCTGTCTCTCTCTCTGTCTCTCTCTCCCTCTCTCTCTCTCTCTCCCTCTCTCTCTGTCTCTCTCTCCCTCTCTCTCTGTCTCTCTCTCCCTCTCTTTCTCCCTCTCTCTCTGTCTCTCTCTCTCTCCCTCTCTTTTCCTCTCTCTCTCTCTCTCTCTCTCTCTCTCTCTCTCTCTCTCTCTCTCTCTCTCTCTCTCTCTCTCTCTCTCTCTCTCTCTTGCTGCTGCTGCTCTCTCTTTCTCTCTCTCTCTCTCTCTCTCTCTCTCTCTCTCTCTGTCTCTCTCCCTCTCTCTCTCTCTCTCTCTCTCTCTCTCTCTCTCTCTCTCTCTCTCTCTCTCTCTCTCTCTCTCTCTCTTGCTGCTGCTCTCTCTTTCTCTCTCCCTCACCCACCCCTCTTTGTCTCCTTCTTTCTTTCTCTCTCTCTCTCCCTCACCCACCCCTCTTTGTCTCTTTCTTTCTCTTTCTCTCTCTCCCTCACCCACCCCTCTTTGTCTCTCTCTTTCTTACTCTCTCTCTCTCCCTCACCCACCCCTCTTTGTCTCTCTCTTTCTTTCTCTCTCCCTCACTCACCCCTCTTTGTCTCTCTCTTTCTTACTCTCTCTCTCTCCCTCACCCCTCTTTGTCTCTCTCTTTTGTTCTCTCTCTCTGTTGCTCTCTCTGCTTCTCTCTCTCTCTCTCTCTCTCTCTCTCTATCTCGCTTGCACACACACACACCGGCACACGCTGTGCCTCGCTCTATTACAGTGTCTGACTATGCTTCAGAAGAGTGCTGGGCTGTGCTTCCTCGTCGTTGAGACCGTAGTGACCAGTGACTGTTATTTTTGATGTGTGTATGGAGTCCAGGCTGTCCTGGGATTTCAGCCAACCAGGATTCAGGGAGTCGATGCTCAAGCCGCTGCTCCAGTTTTAATTAGCATGAATTTCACAGTGACAGCAGCCAGAGTCAACGTCTTCTCAGTCATCCACACTGTCTCAACAGTCAACGTCTTCTCAGTCATCCACACTGTCTCCGCAGGAGGGAATTTACTGCCATCATCCACATCCAGACGCATGGAATTGTCCGGTTGAACATCATCAGGACGCAAATAGATTTGGAGAAACAAGCAGGAGAGGGAAGGGAATGCAGCAGTAGTGAGGGAAGGGAATGCAGCAGTAGTCTTCACTGCGTGAGACTGGGCAGTAGGAGGAGGGTGAGAGGGGCAAGGATGCTGCTTCTGGAGCACTCACTGCTATCCCTCATCTAGTGGGTTTAAAGTGGGGCTGTTACCAAAACAGAAGTGACCATTCAAAGGGGTTTGGTGCGTCTGTGTGAGCGTGTGAGGAGTCGCTGGAATATTTATTTATTTATCTTCAGGATTTTTCTCTTTTACCTCGCCGCTGCAGATATCCCTCCTCCCTCCCTCACTCTCCTCCAACTAGAGGGAAACGATAGCGCTGGATTCTGCATGTCCCTCCATCAGCTTGGATCTTTTTTTCTCCTTCTTAATGAAATCATCCTGTTTCCCGTGGGGAGGTGTCTTATCTGCTTCTCTGCAGTGTAGAGGCTTTCATCTTAGGGGGTAGTAGTCTCTCCACTGCCCTCCAGCCCTACCTGTGGGTGAGAGAGAAGAGCCTCCTCCCAGTGATACCGGCACCTGAAGCCCCCTCTGCTTTGTTATACTTCAATATCATAATTGAAATGTATGGTTCTAAATTACTCGTGGATTTAGCATTGTGTCAACTAAATACTTTTGATATCCATTTTGGTGCCTGGATGCTGACTTTTTAAAGACTATCTCAGGATGATTGCACACCACTCCAAGGTATTTGGTCCTCAGTCCAACAAACATCTCTAGATATCTCAACATGTTTTGAACAAACAAAAATAGGATTCTGACTGGGATTTCATCATAAGAGACAATAACTGGATTTTGTCTTTGTTTCACATCCTGGAAAACCTGCGTGGTCAGAAGTTGTTTTCCCCCAGCCATAACTAAGGAGAGATCTGGTCCTATCCTCCAACTTAACATTACCCGGTCCCCAGGATTATGGAGGTGACGGGCTTGCCGGCCCGCTGAGATGTCCTGTCTTCGTGGGGTGGGACTGAGGGAAGCCCTGGGGGGCTCCTGTGCCCATCTGGAGGTGATGGTGTTGGGGAGCAGACTCCCAGCAGGGGGCCCTGGGCTGGGCCAGGGGTCAGGCTGGACAGGCCTAGGCCTGGGGTGTTGGTGGAGGCTGGTCTTGTTATTGGCCCTGCTAGCTGCACTCCCCACCCAGGCAGGGACGGCCCGCGTGTCTTCCAGTCTAAGCACCACGCACCATGTCCACCATTTCCACAATAAGCATGGCACAGTGCCCATCGCCATCAACAGGATGCCTTTCCTCACCCGAGGAGGCCATGGTAAGGGCTCTTACACTCTTCACACTCTGGTGTCTCCTGAGTCTGATCCATGTCCACACAGTTAGTGGAGGAGTTGGTTTGGCTTAAGATGTAGTAGAGGTTGTTGGCAAATAACACAGGCTGACTTGTCTTTACTCTGGTGCTGTAACTGAAGTCCCTCTTGGTACTTATTCTACTCAGTGATATGTGTTGGTTTAGTAGTATGTGTTGGTTTAGTGGTATGTGTTGGTTTAGTGGTATGTGTTGGGTTTAGTGGTATGGGTTGGTTTAGTGGTATGGGTTGGTTTAGTGGTATGGGTTGGGTTTAGTTGTATGGGTTGGGTTTAGTGATATGGGTTGGTTTAGTGGTATGGTTTAGTGGTATGGGTTGGTTTAGTGGTATGGGTTGGTTTGGTGGTATGGGTTGGTTTAGTTGTATGGGTTGATTTAGTGGTATGGGTTGGTTTAGTGGTATGGGTTGGGTTTAATTGTATGGTTGGATTTAGTGGTATGGTTGGGTTTAGTGGTATGGGTTGGGTTTAGTGGTATGGGTTGGTTTAGTGGTATGGGTTGGGTTTAATTGTATGTTTGGGTTTAGTGGTAAGGTTGGGTTTAGTGGTATGGGTTGGGTTTAGTGGTATGGGTTGGTTTAGTGGTATGGGTTGGGTTTAGTGGTATGGGTTGGGTTTAATTGTATGGGTTGGGTTTAGTGGTATGGGTTGGTTTAGTGGTATGGGTTGGGTTTAGTGATATGGGTTGGGTTTAGTGGTATGGGTTGGTTTAGTGGTATGGTTTGGTTTAGCAGTATGGGTTGGTTTAGCGGTATGGTTTAGTGGTATGGGTTGGTTTAGCGGTATGGGTTGGTTTAGTTGTATGGGTTGGGTTTAATTGTATAGGTTGGGTTTAGTGGTATGGGTTGGTTTAATGGTATGGGTTGGGTTTAATTGTATGGGTTGGGTTTAATTGTATGGGTTGGGTTTAGTGGTATGGTTGGGTTTAGTTGTATGGTTGGGTTTAGTGGTATGGTTGGGTTTAGTTGTATGGTTGGGTTTAGTGTTATGGGTTGGGTTTAGTGGTATGGTTGGGTTTAGTGGTATGGTTGGGTTTAGCGGTATGGTTTGGTTTAGCGGTATGGGTTGGTTTAGCGGTATAGTTTGTTTTAGCGGTATGGTTTGGTTTAGCAGTATGGGTTGGTTTAGCGGTATGGGTTGGTTTAGCGGTATAGTTTGGTTTAGTGGTATGGCTTGGTTTAGCGGTATGGGTTGGTTTAGCGGTATGGGTTGGTTTAGTGGTATGGGTTGGTTTAGTGGTATGGTTGGGTTTAGTGGTATAGGTTGGGTTTAGTGGTATGGGTTGGGTTTAGTGGTATGGTTTGGTTTAGCAGTATGGGTTGGTTTAGTGGTATGGTTGGGTTTAGTGGTGTGGGTTGGTTTAGCAGTATGGGTTGGTTTAGTGGTATGGCTTGGTTTAGCGGTATGGTTTGGTTTAGCAGTATGGGTTGGTTTAGTGGTATGGGTTGGTTTAGTGGTATGGGTTGGTTTAGTGGTATGGTTTAGTGGTATGGGTTGGTTTAGTGGTATGGGTTGGTTCAGGTAGGAGGTTGCTGGCAAGGCTGTGGTGTTTGTGAGGACAGTGAAACTGACAGGACCAGGGCTGTAGTGTTTGTGAGGACAGTGATACTGACAGGATCAGGGCTGTAGTGTTTGTGAGGACAGTGAAACTGACAGGACCAGGGCTGTAGTGTTTGTGAGGACAGTGAAACTGACAGGACCAGGGCTGTAGTGTTTGTGAGGACAGTGATACTGACAGGATCAGGGCTGTAGTGTTTGTGAGGACAGTGATACTGACAGGACCAGGGCTGTAGTGTTTGTGAGGACAGTGGTACTGACAGGATCAGGGCTGTGGTGTTTGTGAGGACAGTGAAACTGACAGGATCAGGGCTGTAGTGTTTGTGAGGACAGTGATACTGACAGGATCAGGGCTGTAGTGTTTGTGAGGACAGTGATACTGACAGGACCAGGGCTGTAGTGTTTGTGAGGACAGTGATACTGACAGGATCAGGGCTGTAGTGTTTGTGAGGACAGTGATACTGACAGGACCAGGGCTGTAGTGTTTGTGAGGACAGTGATACTGACAGGATCAGGGCTGTAGTGTTTGTGAGGACAGTGATACTGACAGGATCAGGGCTGTGGTGTTTGTGAGGACAGTGAAACTGACAGGATCAGGGCTGTAGTGTTTGTGAGGACAGTGATACTGACAGGACCAGGGCTGTAGTGTTTGTGAGGACAGTGATACTGACAGGATCAGGGCTGTGGTGTTTGTGAGGACAGTGGTACTGACAGGATCAGGGCTGTAGTGTTTGTGAGGACAGTGATACTGACAGGATCAGGGCTGTAGTGTTTGTGAGGACAGTGATACTGACAGGACCAGGGCTGTAGTGTTTGTGAGGACAGTGATACTGACAGGACCAGGGCTGTAGTGTTTGTGAGGACAGTGGTACTGACAGGACCAGGGCTGTGGTGTTTGTGAGGACAGTGGTACTGACAGGATCAGTGCTGTAGTGTTTGTGAGGACAGTGATACTGACAGGATCAGGGCTGTAGTGTTTGTGAGGACAGTGATACTGACAGGATCAGGGCTGTAGTGTTTGTGAGGACAGTGGTACTGACAGGACCAGGGCTGTAGTGTTTGTGAGGACAGTGATACTGACAGGATCAGGGCTGTAGTGTTTGTGAGGACAGTGGTACTGACAGGATCAGGGCTGTAGTGTTTGTGAGGACAGTAAAACTGACAGGACCAGGGCTGTGGTGTTTGTGAGGACAGTGAAACTGACAGGACCAGGGCTGTAGTGTTTGTGAGGACAGTGATACTGACAGGATCAGGGCTGTAGTGTTTGTGAGGACAGTGGGTGATGTGACGTTGTGTGATGGATCCCTCGTTAACTGTGCCTGTGTGTGGTCCAGCCGAAGCCTCTCTGCGTCGCTGAACTCTTTCATGTGCTCATCACTCTTGGTTGCCCTTTCCCATGGTGCTGACTGCCTACCGCATCCAGAGAACAGCCCAATAGCCCATGCTGTTTAGTCGGTCAGTAGTTTTTGATGCTATAAAACCCTCTGTGTATTCTGTATGGACTTGGAGTACATATCAATGTAAAGGGTGGAATTATCACCCCCATCAGTCCATGTTCCTTCAGAGATCTGTGCTTACACATATAACACTGTGGATTCACTGGACCATTGTGGGGATTGTGTCCCTCACAATGCATTTTGAATGGAATATGCACAGAACAAAGCCATTGCACAGAATTTTCTCAAAATGTTCTTATTACCATAGTGTTCATTCAGTAAGCCGTGGGATAAGCCTTGAAAAATATCCTAAACTAGTCAAATTACAAAATCTATTTTTTCTTCTGATTGGATTATTTTGCTGGATGTATTGTCATGTTGATTCATTCTAAGACAGAAAACACATCAAGCTGCGATCCATGCGCTGACTTGCTTAGTTAAGATTAGTCTAGATGAATTCCCTATTGATCCTCTCTCAGCGGGGAGGTTAAGTATTGACTTGTCCTCCATCCAAATTCCAAATGTGTCTCTGTACTATAATCGAACCAACAAAACAGCTGTCTCTGAGAACACTGCTCACTGTTATATATCTTTATCCAGCTTCCGCCTTCTGACATCTATACCCCGTGTGGCTCAGTTGGTAGAGCATGGTGCTTGCAACGTCAGGGTTGTGGGTTTGATTCCCACCAGTACGAAAAAGTATGCACTCACTACTATAAGTGGCTCTGGATAAGAGTGTCTGGTAGAATGTAAGACTCCCATTCATCTCCTATTAGAAACCATCTAATGCATGTTCTAGTGCCCTTATCTTGCAATAGCAGGTCGGAGAGTTGTAAAAGAGCTGAACATTTGACGAATTACATCTGTGCTATTACAGCCATATCTGTCACAATCCCACTATACGACAGCTTGCCTTTTACAGAGTGATACTATGACACCGGTTTAATAAAATAGAGCCTACTAATAAAAAAAGGTTTAATCAAAGCAAATCAATAGCTGATAACCTCTGCATAGGTCTGAATACTCTATGATTGGGGATTTCCCAGTGCTCTCTGTGTCATTCTACATGTGGCTTCAACCCACACTGCTCTTCGCTGTTTTATTCCAAATTCAAGTGCTCTATATTTAGCTAGTGGGCATCACTGTGTGTGGTTAGGGCGAGGAAGGGAAGGGAAGAGAGGGGAATAGAGTGGGGTATATTTTTACCTGGGATTCATCCTCTCAGATCAAGAAACAGCACTCTCTAATTGTCTTTTTCTTTCTCTCACTCACTAACACACACCTACCTACCTACCTACCTACCTACCTACCTACCTACCTACCTAATGATGTGAGTCTGACTGGGTGGGCAGCAGTAAGCTTAGTGTGTTTTTGTCAAACAACAAGAAGCCCCCTAACACTATGAACCATGTGACAGGAAATGCCATGTTACTTGTGGAACCGTACTGGATATTTACTGGTGCGAAATGTATTCCCCTAAAGCCCTCTAACAAAAGGTACTGTAAATAGGCACTGTCAATACAGATGTAGCATCTTAATTTGAGCCAGTTTGCTACAGCAGGAAAATAATCCTACAGCAACAGAACATGTGAATTATTATGTGGATTATAATTAATGGACATTTTTGTAGGGGTTGATACATTTTCCTTTGGGCAACTCAGGTCTTATATTTCAAAGTGGAAATGACAAACTTTAGAAGC
This sequence comes from Salvelinus namaycush, assembly GCF_016432855.1. NCBI lineage: Eukaryota > Metazoa > Chordata > Actinopteri > Salmoniformes > Salmonidae > Salvelinus > Salvelinus namaycush. The sequence continues at coordinate 34,537,234 of NC_052332.1, read as the reverse complement.
ATTTTAAAAACTCAAACACACAACAGGTTAGTATTTCTAGTGTGCAGGATAATTCTCAGCAACAAAAGAGTGATCAAATTAAGATCCTACATCTGTAGATACTGTCAATACAAAAACATGCAGACTTTTGAGGCTTTTCCAGGATGTGAAGGCATTGACCCTCCAGCGTTGTTGTCAAGCATCAAGGCAATCTGGATGCAGGTCACGTCCTCTCTCTGCTCCACGCCTCTGTCTGGCCATCTGTCCTTAAGTAACGTTGTTGATGTGTCCTTGTTACCTTTTTTCCAGCATGGCTTTAGTGCCTCATGTGCCTGTTACTCAGAAGCATCTTCTCCAGACTTGTGTGAGTCCGGTGCTCCCCCCCATTACTATGTAGAGAGGTGCCTCTCAACCCCCTAATACTCAATGCTCAATGCACAGATGAAAGCCTGCTGTTTGACGAGCGCATTAGCCCATGCCTGTCCCTGTTTGTTCAGCCAGGCCCGCGCTCATGCATGTTGATGATTGCTTTCCATGCCTGTCCAATCACGGTTAGCAAGTCAGAGGAGTAGCTACCACACAGAGGAGGCTGGTGGGAGGAGCTATAGGAGGACAGGCTCATTGTAATGGCTGGAATGGAATCAATGGAATGGTACCAAATACATCAAACACATGGAAACAACTTTTTTTGACTCCGTTGCATTGATTCAATTCCAACCATTACAATGAGCCTGTCCTCCTATAGCTTCCCCCACCATCCTCCTCTGCTACCATAGCTCTTTGATGTAACTGCAATTAGTTGGGTGCTCAGGGACTACATTAACCAAATAGCCCAGGTAGACTGTCACATTCACAGCTCCCCTCTCCCTTTACTAGTCGTTGATGATGGGTTATCTAGGTCTACTGATGTCAGTGTTGAGTGGACAGAACCACTGCAGCTACAGTACCACCTTTACTTGATTTGGCCAATGGGTGGTTTGTGTTTACACACTTCACTTGGGCCCTGGGTGCATTCCACTGAAATTCTTTAATGTTATATGTTGTTCTTACCCATTTAAATTGTTAGAGCACTTTCTGTTGAAATGCAACACTGGAACACTCCCCCTCATTGATTACGTTGCCTGGTGGTACTCCTTTACCCTCTCACTAAGGGAGCCGAGGGCAGTGAACGGCAAGAACCAAAAATACAGATATGCTATCTTAATTTGACCCTTTTTCTCACATCAGGAAAATAATCCTGCAGCAACATGAAATGTGAATTATTATGTGGATTATAATTAATGGCCATTTTTGTCGGGGTTGATACATTTTCCTTTGAGCAACTCAAGTCTTATATTTCAAAGTGGAAATGACAAACTTTGAAGTTTTAAAAAAAACTCAAGTACACAACAAGTTAGTATTTCCAGTTTTTTGTTAGGGCAAATCAAGTCTGACTTTTTAAAGTGGAAATTACAAACTTTAGAAGTCTTGTTAAACCTTGAATACACTACAATGTGCATATCCCTGCTGCACTGGAAATTCTCTGCGCCAACAGAGCGATCAAATTAAGATAGCAGATCTGTACCAAATGTCTTCTTCTCATTATCAAATGATTGAATTTATACTTACTATAGACAGTTCCCTTTAAAAAAATGGTTTTGCGATAATTAGGAATTTTTATAGATTTCAATTTTGGAACAGTTACAGCTGCTCCTGAGGTAGGCTGATTACTGACGATCCAACTTACACTATTAATTATGGTTTAGGACAAACTAAATAGTATAATTGTTTTGGGATGCCCATTATCTGTACATACAGTACAGTACGTTCTATTCTAGCTCTATTAAAGATGCATATGGGCATCCATGTTTCTAAATCATTTAAAGTAAGTGTGATAAGGCATGTTAACATTATTCTCTATAAGTGCTGTAAATAGATTCATGAATACTTCTATCATGTTACAGTGAAATGTACCATTATCCTTTCTTTACAGTAGGGCACTCAGTTCCAGTCCTTGACTCTGATTGGTTTCCTGGTCTCTTACTTGTCATCTGATATACTCTATGGGAGCTAGCTAAAGTTATACTGCATCTAAAGTCAATCTGGCAACATTGCAATGATGACACAAGCTTGTCCTACTAATTATTTGCCTCCTTTTGAAATGTCATCGTGTTTCCAAGCCACAGTAATGCACTTCAGATAAAATCTTCATCAGCACCTATTGAGACTGCATTGAGTACAATGCTCAGCTGGGCATCAGTCCTAAAACGAACATTCCAAACATTATTGTGATGAAACGTGCAAACCATGAATAACGTGTGTTATAGGGAAATAATGCATGCTCTAGAATGCCTTTCAAGCCAATCAGAAATGAGTATTCAACAATGCCATGGTATAATGTGCCATAGACAACACTTCAAATAAAGTATTAGTGTTTAAGTGTCATTCTATAACTATGATGCAGAGTGCTCCTTCATTGTGTCCTCATGACAACTTATAAGGACTACCATGGCATTGTTGAATATTTGTTCCTGATTGGCTTGAAGGGGCACCCTAGAGCACGGTACAATTCAATGGCTATCATTCATTCTTACATGTTCTATGTTTGAGTTGCTTTTGAAAGAAAAAGTCTAATTGAAAACATTATTGAATGTGGTTTTCATAATGGCAAGCTAGGAATGATGGTTTGATTAGCTAAACTAGCAAGTCTGTTTGTTGGGTTACCACGGTTACTGTAGCTAGCTCGTAAATCTGCTAGCTACTTCAGACAGTGGATATTGAACACATTTCTACCGGCAAATGAACACATTTCTAGCGGCAAATGTGTTCAATTATAGCCATGGTATAAAAGGGATAACCAACTCGGGGCTCTATGCGTTCTCTGGAAAATAATGCAACTCTGTGAAAGGTCAGTTCCACTCCTTCCTCGTCGTTCATCATTTCCATAGAACGCATAGCTCCTCGTTGATGAATCCTTAATTCACATCAATTTGTTGACATCTCAGTATGTAGGTTTAATATAATCACAGATAAACCATTTTCCTGTGCCTCCATTTTGAGGACAGTTATAATATACTGAGTGAAATAGGTGATACTATTCAAGTGATTTCAGCCGATAAGCGGTTGTTACCACGGTGCTGGGTTGTAACTGTCTGTGGTGTGAGCGGTTGTTACCACGGTGCTGGGTTGTAACTGTCTGTGGTGTGAGCGGTTGTTACCATGGTGCTGGGTTGTAACTGTCTGTGGTGTGAGCGGTTGTTACCATGGTGCTGGGTTGTAACTGTCTGTGGTGTGAGCGGTTGTTACCATGGTGCTGGGTTGTAACTGTCTGTGGTGTGAGCGGTTGTTACCATGGTGCTGGGTTGTAACTGTCTGTGGTGTGAGCGGTTGTTACCGTGGTGCTGGGTTGTAACTGTCTGTGGTGTGAGCGGTTGTTACCACGGTGCTGGGTTGTAACTGTCTGTGGTGCGAGCGGTTGTTACCACGGTGCTGGGTTGTAACTGTCTGTGGTGTGAGCGGTTGTTACCACGGTGCTGGGTTGTAACTGTCTGTGGTGTGAGCGGTTGTTACCATGGTGCTGGGTTGTAACTGTCTGTGGTGTGAGCGGTTGTTACCATGGTGCTGAGTTGTAACTGTCTGTGGTGTGAGCGGTTGTTACCATGGTGCTGGGTTGTAACTGTCTGTGGTGTGAGCGGTTGTTACCATGGTGCTGAGTTGTAACTGTCTGTGGTGTGAGCGGTTGTTACCGTGGTGCTGGGTTGTAACTGTCTGTGGTGTGAGCGGTTGTTACCGTGGTGCTGGGTTGTAACTGTCTGTGGTGTGAGCGGTTGTTACCGTGGTGCTGGGTTGAAACTGTCTGTGGTGTGAGCGGTTGTTACCGTGGTGCTGGGTTGTAACTGTCTGTGGTGTGAGCGACAGCAGTGTTGAGGGTTGTTACCTTCTCTCTGAAATGAAACGGCCTGGGGGTTGTTACCTTCTCTCTGAAATGAAACGGCCTGGGGGTTGTTACCTTCTCTCTGAAATGAAACGGCTGTCTGTTCAAAGAACAGAGTTGAGGGTGATGTAGATTATAGATCTTCACAGGACAGAGTTGAGGGTGATGTAGATTATAGATCTTCACAGGACAGAGTTGAGGTTGATGTAGATTATAGATCTTCACAGGACAGAGTTGAGGGTGATGTAGATTATAGATCTTCACAGGACAGAGTTGAGGGTGATGTAGATTATAGATCTTCACAGGACAGAGTTGAGGGTGATGTAGATTATAGATCTTCAAAGGACAGAGTTGAGGTTGATGTAGATTATAGATCTTCACAGGACAGAGTTGAGGGTGATGTAGATTATAGATCTTCACAGGACAGAGTTGAGGTTGATGTAGATTATAGATCTTCACAGGACAGAGTTGAGGTTGATGTAGATTATAGATCTTCAAAGGACAGAGTTGAGGTTGATGTAGATTATAGATCTTCACAGGACAGAGTTGAGGGTGATGTAGATTATAGATCTTCACAGGACAGAGTTGAGGGTGATGTAGATTATAGATCTTCAAAGGACAGAGTTGAGGGTGATGTAGATTATAGATCTTCACAGGACAGAGTTGAGGGTGATGTAGATTATAGATCTTCAAAGGACAGAGTTGAGGGTGATGTAGATTATAGATCTTCAAAGGACAGAGTTGAGGGTGATGTAGATTATAGATCTTCACAGGACAGAGTTGAGGGTGATGTAGATTATAGATCTTCACAGGACAGAGTTGAGGGTGATGTAGATTATAGATCTTCACAGGACAGAGTTGAGGTTGATGTAGATTATAGATCTTCACAGGACAGCAGACGGGAAGGATACAACAGCAGGACTGCTGGGGTCTAAAAATGGCAATAATCCTGAAGAGAATCTTCATAGTAGGTCAATTATTAAAGAACACTAAGGCATCATCTGATTTAAGTGCCTTAAATACATTTATTTCAGTAGCTGTTATTATCTTAATATGGGTGGATGTGAATGTTGCTGTGTGTTAAAAACTGCAGTCGTGTGAACACAAGGACCTTTCCTGGTCTTCCCTGATCCTCTGCGTCAGTTCTGTTACCCACTCAATTTCTCCCCTGACTGAGTTAAGAATAGCTCAGCATTCAACAAGTATTCTTCTAGTGAAGGAAAATGTTAGTATGGACACACTCGCATAGTCAGTAACTCGCCCACCTCACAGCTCTCCCCTTTCATCACACACACACACACACACACACACACACACACACACACACACACACACACACACACACACACACACACACACACACACACACACACACACACACTCTCACACAGAATCAAACATCAAAGATTTCTACTCTCCTCATAGTGGTAGCTGCAGTAGTTCTGGGGGGCTAAGAGGTAATTAAAATAATACATTTAAAAAGAAGCATGAAAGTATAAGAAGGAAGTAAATTCCCATAATGTAAATTATTATTTTAGTTGAGCTATCCTTTGCTTGGGATGGGAGAGATTGAAAATGAAAAACCTGTAGACCATGCGGTTCTTTGATCAAGGGCTTCCCTTCTTCCTGCTCTAGTTCATTTCATGAAAGATGTCATGGCATTGATTGATATCCTGTGTGAATACTAGTGACTGCCGCAGCGACCACGGTGGTGGGGGGGAAATTATTATTTGTGAAGACCTTAGAAGCCATGTAAGACACCATTGATATCAATAGTATCACTATTTTAGTAAATAGTCTGATCTAGCAAATTATTGCAATAAATGAGCCCCTGTGCTATTTTAATCAAACTATTACTGTTTTCTATTAAAGACATGCTCCAGAACTTTATTTATTTCACAGATAAACGAGCACACTACAGCACAACCAGTAATTACATTATGGTGTCGATGTTTCAAGTGTGATTCATTTACACACACACAGTTGTGTTCTAAGGCTGTCTGCCTCTTCTACTCTACTGTTTAAGATGGGATTTATGCATACTTTGCATAAAATTATTATAGAATAAATATAACTTTTGTTGATTAAATACATTTATTTCTCATTGCTCCTCACATACGGTGCCTTTAGAAAGTATTCATACCCCTTGACTTATTCCACATTTTTTTGTGTTACCGCCTGAATTAAAAATGGATTAAATATAATTTTTTCCCACCCATATATACACACAAAACCCCAAAATGACAAGGTGAAACATGTTTTTAGACATTTTAGCAAATATTTTGAAAATTAAATACAGAAATATCTCATTTACATAAGTATTCACACCCTTGAGTCAATACCTTATAGAATCACCCTTGGCAGGGATTTTCCACTCAGGAAAATTCACTGTCTTCTTGGTAAGCAACTCCAGTGTAGATTTTGCCTTGTGTTTTAGGTTCTTGTCATGTTGAAAGGTGAATTAATCTTCCAGTGTCTGGTGGAAGGTAGACTGAACCAGGTTTTATTATCTAGGATTTTGCCTGTGCTTAGCTCTATTCTGTTCCTTTTTTTCCTGAAACTCCCCAGTCCTTAACGATTACAAGCATACCCATTAGATAATGCAGCCACCATTATGCTTGAAAATATGTAGAGAGGTACTAAGTAATGTGTTGTATTGGATTTGCCCCTAACACACATTTACACTTAGTATTCAGGACAAAACGCTAAATGCTTTGCCACATTATTTGCAGTATTACTTTAGTGCCTTGTTGCAAACAAGATGCATGTTTTGGAATATTGTTATTCTGTTCAGGCTTCCTTCTTTTCACTCTGTCAATTAGGTTAGTATTGTGGAGTAACTACAATGTTGTTGATCCATCCTCAGTTTTCTCCTATCACAGCCATTAAACTCTGTAACTGTTTTAAAGTCACCATTGGCCTCATAGTGAAATCCCTGAGTGGTTTCCTTCCTCTCCGGAAACTGAGTTAGGAAGATCGCTTGTATCTTTGTAGTGACTGTGAATTGATACACCATCCAAAGTGTAATTAATAACTTCACCATGCCATTCACTCATTGGAATTTTCAACATCTGCTTTTTATTTTTACCCATCTAAAGAAGGTGCCCTTCTTTGTGAGGCATTGGAAAACCTCCCTGGTCTTTGAAGTTGAATCTGTGCTTGAAATTCACTGTGACTGAGGTTCCTTACAGATAATTGTATGTGTCGGGTACAGATACAGTAGTCATTCAATACAGTAGTCATTCAAAAATAATGTTAAAACACTATTGCACACAGAGTGAGTCCATGCAACTTATTAGATGACTCGTTAAGCACATTTTTACTTCTGAACTTATTTAGGCTTGCCATAACAAAGGGGTTGAATACTTATTGACTCAAGACATTTAATTAAAATGTCTAAAAACATAATTCCACTTTGACATTATGGGGTATTGTGAGTAGGCCAGTGAAAATAAATCTACATTTAATCCATTTAAATTCAGGCTGTATCATGACGAAATGTGGAAAAAGTCCAGGGGTGTGAATAATTTCTGAAGGCACTATACGTGCAGTTTGGAACATGTGCCTATAGTCTATGCCACAACCACCACTGTCCATACATTGCTTACTCCTTTTGTCTCTAAAGACATACTTTTCAATAGCTCCTCTTTGTGAAAGACCAGGATTCATCTGAGACAATAGAGTAAACAGATCAGGCAATGTCCGTGATTGCAAAGGGACACTAGAGACACTCCAATCAAACAAGGGCTTGTTAGGAAACGCCTCCGCCTCTCAGAAGGCCTCCATTATAACAGACATGGAGTCATGATGGACTGATGCAGAGTGGTGTGTGCCCCAGTCAGACCATAGTCTTTAGTCTTTGGCTCTCCCCAACGTCCTTTGTTTGTGGGACAATATAATGACATCATAAGTATGGTACATTGAAAGGGATACTTTCGGGATTTTGGCAATGAGGCCCTTTATCTACTTCCCTGGAGTCAGATGAACTCGTGATAAGGGATAAGGGATAAAAATGTTATGTCTCTGTGTCCAGTATGAAGGAAGTTAGAGGTAGTTTTGCGGACCAATGCTAACGCAATGACTGGAAGTCTATCGGTATCTGCTAGCATTACATGAAAATGGTATCCACAAGTTAATCTGACTCTGGGGAAGTAGATAAAGAGCATCATTACCAAAATCCTGAAGTGTCCATTTTAAGTTTTGTTCAAATTCTCATCACGATACAGAACCGTGAGAGAGGATACAGTACATGCTGTCAAACTGCTGTGTGTAATTGAAAAACAAATAGTGATTCAAGATCTGATGATATGATATTGAATTAAATCCTGTTTTAATAAACTGCAAACAGTGTATTCTTGTAGAATGGGTTTTGTGTTTTGACTAGCTCTCCCAAAATGTTTAACCAACATTTAAAGTCCTTTCTGTATCTTGGAGAATGAGTCACAGCAACACGTTGATGAGCAGAACCAAACCATTTGTGGATATAATTCATCCATACAACACAGTTGTTGAAGATAGTTGTGTGAGACTGCAGAACTCACTTCCCCAAAGTCAGGAGATTGGATAGTTAGCCAGAGTTAATCACAAGCTCTTACACTGTTCTTGTTCCACATTGCTGTTCGCTTATGGGCCCTCTTTGCCGTGTTGATGATTTTGTTCCAACCTCAGAATGTGTGAGAGCTGTGACGATCACATTTTGTAATTATACACCTGGCAAAAAGAGCCTACATCAGCTGAATATTGGTTGTGTTAATCACATGGTATAATCTGTGTTGTGGTCATATTGCTATGCTTTTATAGCCAATTAAATCTCACTGCTGCTGAAAGCAAATAGGGTATTGGAGAACCGGTATTAGACTGAACAGGTCCCTTGTCCATACATAAATAATGAAACAAGGAAATCGATAAAGATGCAGATTTTTTTAAACATCTGATCACTTGAGATGAAAGAAAGGAATGAGGACATTATTTGCCATAAAATGGACTTGTGTACAAATGCATATGACTGAATGATCTAAACAACAGAGAAGGACTTGAAAGGATTTGCCAGTGATCAGTGACCCTGTTCTTGTCTGTTAAAGAGATTAATTTGCATGCCAGCTCAATTGCCTTCTAAAAAATAATGCTGTGTATATATCCATCTCTCGGAGTGTCTCTGTGTCTCTGTCTCTTCAATAGCACCAAACATCACAGTGCCAGAAAAAATGTTCAGCTCAGATCACCCTTCACATTTGTTTGACACACTCTTTCATTTCCTCGATACCCGGCATAAAGGGAAAAATACCATTCGGCACCTTTGTAGTATTACCGCCTCTTACGTGTCATTCAAATACATTTTTCGATCTCTAGTGTAATTGCGAGATCCTGCTCACATATCTTTGACTAACTACTTTCAGTCTGTTACAAATGGAATATGGTGACTGAGATAGTCTCCACAAAGCTTTATCTGGGGGGCCTATACCCTAAGGAGATGAAAGAACATCATATGAAGTGAGAGTCAAATTCCTTTATGCCACTTGACATTACTTTTTTTGGTAGTTACTGTAAGCATGCTATTTTAGCTGAAGTGATTGAATGTTTGGGAGCCTAAAGTAAATTGTTAGGGAGTTTTCAGAGTCTTAAAAGCTGGCTAATGCTTGTTGTTTAATCCTTTGTGGGCTGGGTTTATTAAAACTGCTGGGTGAGTCATGCCATAGCTCACATTCCAAGCTTTAGAGAGGCTAAAGAGAGAAGGGAGAAGAAGAGAGTTAAAGGAGAAAGGCTAAGCCACAACTACTTTCCCTCCACCCCAGAGACGTGAGGTGAGGTCGGTGGCTGGGTAGGCACTGGTTATTATCAAAGCCAGATTTACTTACAAATAAACCTTGATAAAGCCCAAGTTCTCCATACAACAGATAGCTATAACAACCATAATGATATTGGCTATTAAATTAAATTGACAATGTAGCCAAGCTACACAAACAATAGCCTCCAATGGCAGAATATTTCATATCATCTGACAAAATGACACACTGCTCAACTCAGCTCAGCCATAGACTGATGTAGTTTCCACAGTTACAACCAATAGGTGGCACTAAAATGCATTTCATCCGAATAGTTTACAACGCAAACTCCATAACCTTTCACAATGGATTTACAATTCTTCCAATGCACTGCACGCAAACACACACACACATTTAAATCATATTACACACACTTATAAAATAAATGTTTCTAACGAAATTTCCATATCAACATTAAACATTTTTTGAAAAGGAAATTCTTTGTTGATAAATCAAATGCATCAAAGGTATGTTTTCTATTCTCATGTTCATTCAACAGTATGCATTTAGGCATGTCTTTACTTGTAAATGAAGTCCATTGGCCTGTCCTTCAGGGTGAACCTCTTGGTCACAGCGTTGTAGATGTCACAGCAGAACCCCCATGTCCATTACTTTTTTCTGCATGGACACAGCAGGCCCACAGTCATGTAGGAGACGCGTCCACAAGGCCTCCTTCGGTTCCATTTTCACACTGACACAAAAAGTCACACACACACAAACAGTAGCTGATAGCACAGTTCTCCCACACAGCACACAGGTAGGCAGCTCCGTCGGTTGGAGAGCAGAATCTTCCCGTATGAGCATGCAGCCACGCATCTACAATTGTTGTAGTTAGTCACATCCATCTTGTAGAAGCCAAGGCTCGGGCCCTCATTGAATGACGGGAGAAGCCCCTTCCCATTACGTCCACGAAGCAAAAGTAAATGTCCAAGATGTGTAAAAGTCTGAGTAAAAAGTTAATTGTTAATGATGTTTCAGACAAGTTGACAGTCCAGTATTCTCTGTTTGCCTGCCCGACAGCTAGCAGCGAGGGAGATAGCGGCTGCCTGTCATGAATAAAGTCACTTCTTGAAGAGCTCTTGTATGTAAGTAAGCATTTCACTATTAGTCCACACATGCTGCTTACGAAGCATGTGATGAATAACATTTAAGTTTGTTTGCTGCCTCTGTCTGGTTTTAAGTTTCATTATAGTTGACGTTCCAGTCTTCAAACCCTCCAAACAGTGCAGAAAATTGTTTGAGGTACAGTATATTGTCCATTTGTCAGGTTGTTTTTGCTAGCTGGCTTTGTTCACTTCAAGGGATGCGAGCGCCAAATTATGTAGACACGCCCAAAGGTGTATAGTTTACCCACACAAAATGTTTAGGCAACACGCATGCACAAAATATGAAATCGGCTCAATGCAACGAATGAAGCTACTTCAAGCTAGGAAAAGCAGCGACGCCTATGCTGACCCTGTCCATTAACAATGACTGTTAGGAACGGTAGGAACGGCCACGCACATGAACAATTTAAATGAATGGAAAGGAAGGCATGATTACGCATAATACATTTTTTTATTTGTCTCTTCATAACTGTTTTTAATGAGTTTATCGCATGGTAAGCACTGCCTACTCTGACTGCATGTCCCGAGCCACCTATCACAGGGAGACCTCAGGATGAAAGGGCTAGCACAGCCAATCGGGAGCTTTGTAGCCAGATCTATGAGTGAGGGCTTCCATCCAGGTGTTCTTTGTTCATCCCAGTCTTTATCTGGCTTCAGACTGTCTGCCATGTACTGTAACTCAGCTAAGTGTTTCTAGTGTGGGCTGGGTAGTGCCACCACTCCGAGGAGAGCTGATGTCTGCCCTGCTCTGCTCTGGTTCTGACAGGGTGGCCACTGAGTGTTGATGAGTCAGAGATCTCTCTCTCTCTCTCGCTCTCGCTCTCTGCAACAGATAGGCCCATCCCTCATGGTAAGAGGCAGTCCTCCTGGCCAGGCCACAACACACAGGCACAAAGACAGGTGCTGCTCAATAAAACAGCCACATCACATACCTGCTTGACTCACTATGGAAAGATAAAAGTGCATTTGTCAATGAAGAACAGGAAGAATAGGCGTTTGTGTCTGATCCTCTTAAAGTAAGTAGCCGCAGGGTTCCCTGTATATGCAGGTATAGATAAAAAAAGACTTACTATAACACTGTCAAGCTTCAGATGAAATGCATAAGCCCCCCCACACATCTTTCACAGAGACACAGAAATAACAGATCCACAAAGCATCTAATATATTTAACGCACTGCTAGACATGACCATTGAATACTGCATATTGTATCTATCCCTCCCTCTGTCCCACCCTCCTTCTTTCCTTCTGTCCATCTTTTTGAATATGTCTCTCTTGTTTTTGTCAGACTCAGGTTGGTTTGTTCTGTTGTTGAAGAGATATAGAACATGTCCTGTGTTTGATTCCAGACCTGTTGTCCACCTGGGGAGAGGCTGGGGTGTTACAGTGGGCCGTGGCTCTATAGGTGTCTTGTCAGGACTGGAGATGCAGCTTCAACACTTTTAATTGGACCCGTCCAGGCCCTCTACTGTCTGTACCAAGAGCATTGACTGGCACTGTCTACTGACTCTGTCAAATATCACTGAGGCACAGTATCGATACTGACAGTTAACAAGCAGGGAAACCATAGGCCCGTATGTCTTATGGCTCGACTAGTTAATGTAGAGGAGGCACAGCTCCCTTTATCCTTCAAACTACAATGACTTGACTTCTGTAGTGTGCTTTACACCAGAGCATATCAGACCAGCTCCAACCGAACCGTGATGCAAAAACTCCTCACAAATAAACAGCGTCTGAGGTTGAGACTCTTTGAGGTACCTCCTTTCTCAATGAAAGTGGTATTGCTTTTATATTGACTTGCTAACATTGCAATTCTTTCATCTTACTTGATGAATAATGTTTTGCACTTTAGCACAGAGTGGAAATGTATAATTCCAGCTTAGTATGCATGCCATTTATTATATACTTGTGCCACATATCCAGTGCGCTGACTGGCATGTCTCACAGCAGGCATGGGGAGAGATTGCTCTGCCTAATAGGCCCATGCAGGCTGGGTGAGGCATGCTACAGTAGGCTGGGAGGCTGCTGGGAGTTTTAATGTGTGGACTGACAGCCCTAATACATCTTGAATGCTTAAGGAAAGCTTTTGCACAGGGTCATCTTTCTCTGCTGCTGTTGCCTACTGTTTGCCATATTGGTCATGACCTCCTGTTTGTCTTTAAATGGCGTTGGAGTCAACGTTAATCAGTCTCTGGTCCAGTGCCTCCTGTTTCTAATCTTACTCTAGTTATTAGGACTTGTCAACATTTGCATGATTAGTGACTCTCTGTTGTCCTCTGTGTCAAACGACTTGCTTAGCAACAGTATATGAGCATATGCTCAACTTCTCTGGGCTCCATAAATTAGCATGCACTCCGCAACACTCTTCCTAGCAATGACCAGTGTTTATTAGATTTTTTTATACAGGCTATAAGATATGTTAGTTACTGTTAGCTAGCAGGTTATGTAATCAGATGAACTATTGACAAAGGGGTATTTCTATGGGGTCCTGATATAAGAATGATTGGAGATGTTGCTTTGAAAGACCAATAAGGATGGATTGTCTTCAGTGCATCGCAGTATGGCATCACATGCACAAAGTATTTTATAGTGTTCACTTATAATGTTCATTGTAAATCTATGTTATTAGGTCTACTATGTATAATATTCCTGACCAGAACACTAAGCAGCTACCAAGGTTACAGTAGCTGAACATACAGAAAACACCGTATACCTGGCGACCGTGTCAGCGTACACTGCGAGTCGCTAGTGCGCAATAGGACAAGGACATCCCTGCCGGCCAAACCCTCTCCTAACCCAGACGACGCTGGGCCAATTGTGCATCACCCCATGGGTCTCCCAGTCGTGGCCGGCTGCGACACCGCCTGGACTCGAACCCAGAATCTCTAGTGGCACAGCTTCACTGTGATGCAGAGCATTAGACCACTGATCCACTCGGGAGGCCATGAGAATGGAACCTTTACAAGGATGAACAAACGTTGTTAGAAACAGAAAGGAAAAGGCCGTGAGGGAGGGAGAGATGGGAACCTTTTTTTGTATGATAAACCGCCCTAACACTGATATGTTTAATGAGAGAGAGAGAGAGAGAGAGAGAGAGAGAGAGAGAGAGAGAGGGAGAGGGAGAGGGAGGGAGAGAGAATGCTGATGGAGTTACTGCCTTCGTTACACAAGAGAGAGAGAGAGAGAATGCTGATGGAGTTACTGCCTTCGTTACACAAGTGCGTCCACATGTCCTCTCTGGCGCATTAGCTCTGCATATTTCATGCTCCTTATTACTATTTCATATGTTTCCTTTTATGCTCTCTCCCCTCCACTTATTCTGTCTCTTCGCATATTCTCACTGCAGACTAAGGATAAAGAAGACAACAATTCCTGTATTTTCTTGTGACCCAGACTGGACCTCTTTGTTGACTAGACAGGGGTTTTTATGCTCCTTTGCCGAATTGAACCAAACCCCATTATAGGGGAGAGATCTCTGTGCTGACCCCAGCTCCCCTCTGATAGTTGGGCTTGTTGGACTGGGAAAGGGCCCTGGTGACATAGTGTTTCAGCACCACACATGTGGACAGCTCCTGCCAACATAATAATCATTCAGAGCGGTCTGTCAGTGATCCTCACTCGTCTTCTTGGTTCCCTCTCTACTCAGCCTGCCTGTTTGTGAAGGTCCTTTACGTCTATACGGGCTACTGTACATAGGTCACAGGAGGTTGGTGGCACCTTAATTGGGGAGGACGGAGCTGTGGTAATGTCTGGAGCGGAATAAGTGGAATGGTATCAAATACTTCAAACACATGGTTTCCATGTGTTGAATGCCATTCCATTCGCTCCATTCCAGCCATTATGAGCCGTCCTCCCCTCAGCATCCTCCATTGATTTAGGTAACCACCTGCATATTGCCTCTCAACTGGCCACCTAGTTAGTAATCATTCCATTTTACAAGGATAAACAAACGGTTATTTGCATGAGTTCTGAGCATGCTTAGATCTGTATGACTGCAGCAGACTCAATGCTATCCCTCCTAGCAAGGCGTCTGCTTTATAGGTTAACTACCTTCAGTCTGTTGGAGAGCTTTTGCTGCGACTGGCATAGTGATTTCCATAATCAAACAAATACAAAGAGATTCAGTGATGGTGACACAGTCACAGCTTCAGAAATACCTTCAGGCTACAGATGTAGGATCTTAACTTGAGCCAGTTTGCTACAGCAGGAAATTATAAACTTCATAAGCCTTTTTAAACCTCAAATACACTACACGTTTTTAATGTCCTGTATTACACACCTGCGACAGGGTGATCAAATTAAGATCCTACATCTGTACTGTTTTTCAGTATGTTCATTTATTTTGGTCTCATTTCTTATTCTCCATTTTCCCCTACCCGTCCCTATACATTCGGACTCTGTTCCCTGTGTGCAGGAGAAAAAGCTGTTGAGATGAGGAAGGTAGGTAGGGAGAGCTGAGCAGAATACTGAAGCATGTTTTCGCAGTGCGCACTAGGTACAGAGGAGGATCCACCTGCACCTCTATGGAAATAAGAAGAAGAAGAAGAAATCAGCCAGTAAGAGATGTGAGAGAAGCCTACAGTCTAAATGTTCTATTACCACACACAGTGAAGGCACATTGAATATTTATTGTGTCTTCTTTAGTTGTCTTTATTTAGCTCATTTTTCAAAGACAAACACCTCATTCAGAAAGACGAGACTGCAGGTAATGGATAATCCTCCACTGTTGATCAGGTACAAGCAGGTCTACACACACACGCAAACACATGCAAACACACATACACACATACACACACACGCAAACACACACGCAAACACACATACACACACACGCAAACAAGCACGTGCTCCCTGCAGCGTTGAGGGAGGGGAGGGACTTGAAGAAAGAATGTGTAGCTATATATGTTGTTAACTGTAGTTGAAAATGATTCTATTTTAGAAAGTGTGAAAATAAAAAAAGTATATTCGTCATCCTTATCCAATAGTGAAAACCCACACAAACCCATTCACATCCACTACATATGCACAAACACACACACTTTTACACTCATCATATGCTGCTGCTACTCTGTTCTTTATTTTACTCTTATTGTTATCGATCCGGATTGCTAGTCACTTTACCCTGCCTTCATGTACATATCTACCTCAAATACCTTATTATTATCTATCCTGATGTCTAGTCACTTTACCCTGCCTTCATGTACATATCTACCTCAAATACCTCGTACCTCTGCACATTGATCTGGTATTGGTTCTCCCAGTATATACTAAGCAAACATTAAACTCTGCATCGTTGGGAAGGGCTCGTAAGCAAGCATTTTATGGTAAAAACCTACACCAGTTGTATACGACACGTATGAATAAAAACATGTGGATTCGGTCATTTTTTTATTTTTCCGTGAGTTTTGAATCATGGACCCGGATAACGAGCATACTCTAAAGACAGCTGTTATTCACTGAGACGATTTGTTTCGGCTGCTGACATCTATACACTGCAAGGCACATCTCATTACCGCAAGGCACATCTCATTACTCTCTGCTGTCAATCCAAGTGGCTCCAACGCATCTATCTGGTGAACTGGACTCCAGCCGATGACATCATGTTGATGAATGTTTCACTTTTTGTAACATCTAATGCTTGTTCAATGATGCATGCCTTGGCTTGTAGGTGTGTCAACGTTGATTTGTAGAGTGAAGTAGCATGTCGATGACGACAGCTTCAGCCCAGTGTGCCACTGCTTATGGTAATAAAGGATGAGGCTGTTTATTTCACCCGTTGGGCCTTTATTTGGCTGTCTCTCAACCAAACCAGTGGTGAGCAAAAACACAAGAAGCTCAATGGTGTGTTTCACTGTGTTTTCAATATGATTACACTTCAATAGAGTTGGACAGGGGAGGTACGTATGAATGCATGCATGGCAGTCTCTTGTAGAGGGCCTAATCTCTCCCAGACAGACGGACAGAGGCGGTAGACTCTCTCTGACCAGCACATGGCCGGACACACTCTCAATGGTAGAGGGAAAAAACAGCTGCTTCAAGTCCACTTCCACAGACAGACACATATTGATAACACTTCTGTTGTATTGACATTCTAAAGAGATTACTGCCCTCAGTCTTATGTTATGGATATTGTTTTTATTTCTCGTCTTTCTTTCCCCTAAACCTGTCTGGTTGAATGGTCAGAGAACATTGAATATCCCCTGACCTCTTGTATGTAAAATGGCTGACATTCCTGTGTAGTTCCAATATGATGGACAGCCAGAGAGGCAAGATTAATAGCACTCTTTAAATGAGAATTGATTTTCCTAGCAGCTCCTCAAAATGTAATCAGCACAGTGAAAAAGAATAACCATTTCATTTTTTGACAGAAAGCAGAGGGCCAGATGGGCAACACATCTTATTTTAGATTGCATTTTTAATCATATTCTGATATATGGTGTCTTTCAAGTTTTAGTTATGAAGTCTTCGTTCCTTGACTTTTTATAAAATTGACATGGAAACAGGTTTGTGTGTTCTTCACAACATATTAGTTCAGGTAATTATACAGTAAGGCTTTTTAATTGCAAAGATTATCAACTTCTATCTGTGACCAATGGCCTTCCAGTTGTATCACCGTGCTGCTGTGATGACGTCTGTAACTGTTGAAATCAAGACTAATTACAACCCTTTAACATCTGTGACACTTCATACCTGAGTCGTTCTACGAAAAGAGTCCTTTTTCCATCCCTTTGATATTATAAGTAGAAATTGTGCACCATTATTAACATTTTAAAAGCCTGTTATATTTAATGAAGTGCCTTTCAATATAACCAATTGGAGAATTCAATAAATTCCCTCTGACTTCTAGGAAGATTTTAACCCACTTAAAAGAAAACGTTGTCCATGTTTTGACCATCATTGTAAAGCCGTAGTTATTTTGTTGCTTTGATAAAGTCATTTCTAAAGATTATTATTTATTTCATGTAATTAGTGATTCATTTTTTACATATTTTTTTTATTTAACCTTTATTTAACCAGGTAGGTCAGTTGAGAACAAGTTCTCATTTACTACTGCGACCTGGCCAAGATAAAGCAAAGCATTTACATCTGTCCCTCAATTTAAGGTCAACCCTGTTAAGGTCAACTGAACTCTCATTTTAATATGGTGAAACTATTCCTTTAAAAACATTTTTTCAAAAGAAACATTGAAAATCTTAAAGTCAAATCATAGTTTAGGTGAGCTGGTTCTACTCTTTTTGGCCATTTTCTGGTGTTTTGTGGAGGAAAAGTGACCGGGTTGAGCATAACACGTCAACCCTGTTCTATTTTTCTTGCGAAGCGTGCATTCAATTGTCACTCCCTGTTGCTCACAACAAGCTTCCATTACCCTTGTAACAAGGGAATTTATGGAGGATTTAAGATGAGGTTGTGTACCCTGTTACGGTCAACCCTATTACTTTATTTGGCACTTAATAGGCACTTACTATAGTCTTTTTTAAACCTCTTAAGATGGGAAAACATGTTTTTCGTGAAGCTGAACATGTGCTCTTTATGACAGAATGTTAAAAATAGGGGAAATCAAACATTCAGTAGGCTGTGACTTTTGCCAACATTCATCAACAAGATAACTTGCTACTGGTGACGCAATAGATGGACACTTGCTTGCCTGCTAGTAAGCATGTTTGTTACATAATATATACACTGAGTGTGCAAATCATTAGGAACACCTTCCTAATATTGAGTTGCACCCCCTTTTGCCCTCGGAACAGCCTCAATTCGTCGGGGCATGGACTCTACAAGGACTCAAAACCATTCCACAGTAATGCTGCCCCATTTGACTCCAATGCTTCCCACAGTTGAGTCAAGTTTACTGGATGTCCTTTGGGTGGTGGACCATTTCTGATACACACAGGAAACTGTTGAGCATGAAATACCCAGCAGCGTTGCAGTTCTGGACACACTCAAACCGGTGCACCTGGCACCTACTACCATACCCCGTTCAAAGGAACTTAAATATTTTGTCTCACCCTCTGAATGGCACACATACACAATCCATGTCTCAAAGCTTAAAAATCATTCTTTAACCTGTCTCCCCCCCTCATCTACACTGATTGAAGTGGATTTAACAAGTGACATCAATAAGGGATCATAGCTTTCACCTGGATTCACCTGGTCAGTTTATGTCAAGGAAAGAGCAGGTGTTCCTAATGTTTTGTAAACTCAGTGTACATCATGTGTATCATATGTATATTTTATTTATATGAGAAGAAACAGTGTATTGATGTTGCAGGTGTCTTCCCCAGTCATGGTGAGATGATGGGAGAGGCTGAGGAACTGAGTGGCTGACTGTCATTCCTCCTGTTGCAGTGCTGCATCTGACCTTTTTGGAAAGCTCTTCGGCTGAAAACACCAGGTGGTCTGTAGGTCACAGAGCCGTTAAGGCTGCTGAAATAAGAACTGCAGGGCAACGTTTTGAGGAGGGGTGAGGGGACTGGGGTTATTGTCCAGTGGAACTGATTTAATGGCTTGTGTTGCAGTCCAGTCAATCATCATTTGAGATTTATGTGATCGCCCAGGGACATAACCTGTCCAATCATAACCCCCACCTCCTCGGCTGAAAACATCAGGTTCCCATTGAAGTAGAATTAATGAATGAATTGCATTTTGAATTACATTTTATTTTTGTGTCAAATCGCCATTTGGGAACCATTTCCTTATGGGATTAATTGACACAAACAAACACAATAATTCACTGTGATAATTCAGTGATAATTCTTCTGGTGTTCTCTGCAGTGCGCATCGCATAAAGAGTGAAAAAATTATATCCCTAGAGCAGTAAAAAATATATACACATACATACATACAGTTGATGTCAGAAGTTTCCATACACTTATGTTGGAGTCATTAAAACTCGTTTTTCAACCACTCCACAAATTTCTTGTATGACAAAATTTCCCCTCAACCCCTGTCTTGAACTAACTATGGGCTAAAAGATCCCTATTTACAAAATCAAAAGCTTTCTGGAAACCTATGAAACATGCAAAAGTAGGCTTCTCTTCGTGTAATCTATTTTTGATTATAAACTGGGTGGTTCAAGTCCTAAATGCTGATTGGCTGACAGTCGTGGTATATCAGACCGTATACCACGGATATGACAAAACACTTATTATTACTGCTCTAATTACGTTGGTAAACAGTTTATAATAGCAATAAGGCACCTCGATGGTTTGTGATATATAGCCAATATACCACGGCTAAGGGCTGTGTCCAAGCACTCCCTGTTGCGTCGTGCATAAGAACAGCCCTTAGCGGTGGTATAGTGGCCATATACCACACCCCCTCGGGACTTATTGCTTAATTATTGAACAGACCGAGAAGATATGATCTATACAGGCTCTGGATTTACGAAAATGGTTTTTGAAAACCATTTTGTTCTTCCACCAGAATGTTTTAATCCTCCAAAAAGGTAATTAACCTATTGTTGAGGATGGATGACTATAATTTATGAACCGTACTTAATAAACTTATGCCTCTATAGTTCAGTGGCACACTCTGGTCATTTTTTGAAGATTTGGGAATGGGATTCACTTTAGACTTATACCAAGTGGATGGCGGTATACTGTACTCAAAACAAATTTGGAGAAAATCATATAGGACGTCAATTAATTTAGGGGATTTTAAAACTTCATTAGGCTTCAATGCCAAACGCTTTCCCATTTTTTGCAGCGTCAATCACCTTAATTTCTGCCATAGACAGTTCCTCATTTGAGTACAGGTTACATATATAAGAGAGTTCTAACAAACCAGCAACCCCCTTCTCCGACTCCTTAAGTACCTGTGAAATATCAGAGTTCAGCTCCCCCTGCTCTTCCCTGACTTCTATTGGAATTTTCTTATGGTCTTAACTTGTTTATTTGTCTCAAACTGTTGAGGATGTCTTGTCTGTATCTCCTCAAGGTGTAGTAACTACCTTCTCTGATCTCTCTTGTCAAACACATGAAGTTTTTTCTAAAATGTTCTCTTGTATTCCTATCTTTACACTGTAAAAAATAAGTACTCAGCCTTGCGCATTACAGACCATAGGTCCCTTAACTCATCATTCCAATAAGGCTTGTTCGGCTTGTCAATTTTCCTGGACTTAATCACATAGTTGTTCCCCATTTCAGAATATATGATATCACAAATTGTGTCATACCACATATCAAATGTTGTTTCTTGGCATATTTGCAGAGTTTTGATGAATTCCACAAGAGCTCTACATTCCATTTCAGAACATAGAAAATAATTTGGCACATTTATTTTCTTACATTTAGGCCTTTACAGGGTATGTATCTTTTTCCCCGGGTGATGCACAGTAATACCTGGTGAGAAAGTTCATGGCCAATAGAAAAGATAATAAATAAAAGAGAATGATCAGGAAGTGTACTTTTTCTCCAATTAAGTCAAAACATCCACATTCTTCAACCATCTGTGTAGGAGATAACACCTTCAATTCCAAAACAAGTTTCTAGACAGTCGTGGAGGGTAACTATATAGTCCACCACAGCTTTTCCTTTGCCAGATATGGATGTAAAGTTATCGCTTAAGGGGCATATCCTTCCATAAATTATACACATTTTAGAGTAGAATTATATCATTGTATTTTTATGGTCTGTCCTACATGGACCCATGCTCCAGATTCGGACCAGTAGTCTGGCCATCAATGCAGGCCAAAATGAGCAGTGAGGGAGTGAGACAGTCAGAGACAGAGATGAACAAAAGCTGTACAGGAGGGTTGAGTGATCCACTTTGATAGTAATCAATTGGGCTTTGGGAACCACTTTCCTACTGGGAAGACTAATGCCCCAACCCTTAGGTCAAAGAGGGTGGTAGATGCTGTATTTTACTAAAATGAAAAGGAGTCTCCGCACACTCAGGATCAATGCACAATTTAAAATTTATTAGGCTGAGCTTTCCATTGTCAGACCTTCATCAGAGCAATACTGATACTGAATCAGAACAATATTGATACTGTATTTTAGCTTCAGTCAAAGAGCCAGGGTGCTCGATACTCTATTCTAGTTTCAGTCAAAGAGCCAGGGTGTTACATACTGTATTTTAGCTTCAGTCAAAGAGCCAGGGTGCTACATACTGTATTTTAGCTTCAGTCAAAGAGCCAGGGTGCTCGATACTCTATTTTAGCTTCAGTCAAAGAGCCAGGGTTCTACATACTGTATTTTAGCTTCAGTCAAAGAGCCAGGGTTCTACATACTGTATTTTAGCTTCAGTCAAAGAGCCAGGGTTCTACATACTGTATTTTAGCCAGCTCCATCCTCCAACATATTGACCCTGTTAAACAGAGGATAGAGGGCATTCAGTACACCACAGAGTATAATAAGTAAAAGTCCTATTAATTCAGTACACCACAGAGTATAATAAGTAAGTCCTATTCATTGAGTACACTACAGAATATAATAAGTAAAAGTCCTATTCATTCAGTACACCACAGAGTATAATAAGTAAAAGTCCTATTCATTCAGTACACCACAGAGTATAATAAGTAAAAGTCCTTTTCATTCAGTACACCACAGAGTATAATAAGTAAAAGTCCTTTTCATTCAGTACACCACAGAGTATAATAAGTAAAAGTCCTTTTCATTGTCCTGATGTGGATCATCTGGTTACCATGCTACAGCCTCTGAAATACCATTGCAATTATATAGCATGTGATTAACCTGTGTGACTGTGTTTAAAACGGCTAAAATGCACATTTTACTCATAAAAAGCCCATCTTGTAGGCCTACCATTTCTGTATGATGCTCTCCAGAGCAGATAAAAGCTGTAATTTCCTCTGAATGTCCCGTGTACAGTCAGACCAAATAGATAGAATGTCTGGGGTTGTATGGACTAGCTGTGAAAGGCCTCGCTGGCTCTCTGGAAAGTGCCACTTATGTACCAATTTGAGGATATCAATGGAAATAGTTTGGGGCCTTTGGTGAGAGACACTCCCCCGTAGAGAGCCTTCAGGTGCTCTAGTTCACACTTGACTCCTTACACCTTGTGGGAAATAGCTGTTGGATTAAATACATACAGGTGCATCTCTGTCAAAAATAGGCTTAAGCACTGTTAGTAACAGCTGTTGAGTTGAAAGAAACTGTATTACATGTTTTTTTTAAACAAAATGACAGTAAAATGCTTGAGTAGTGTGGTTCCTTTGGTGGAGGAGACATCAAAGCAGTGCTGTTTGTACCCCAAGCAGTATCACACTGAGACAGAAGACCATCTCATTTATGCATTTACACTTTAGTCATTTAGCATACGCTATTATCCACAGCGACTTGCATTCATCTTAAGATCGTTGGGTGAGAGAACCACAAATCACAGTCATGGTAAGTACATTTTTCCTCAATAAAGTAGCTATCGGCGATCTCTGTCATGTTAACATGTTACTATGGCTGAAACAGACTGTAGTTCTTCGTTTTGGGTCTGTGAGCCCCCACCTTCCCCCACCAAGGTCTGCTGACAATAAACTGTTATAGCGTGGATGTATGTTCAACGTAAATAAGTACGCTGTACAAAGGCTTGAAAACCATTCTCTCCCGGCTGTGTGTTCTCCTCTGTTTCTCTCCAGCTAATGTTATTGTTTAGGGGGCATGCATAGCTGTGGTAGCATTGAATTAATGTCTGGCCTTTGCAGTCAATTGCTAGTCGATGGCAGTAATTACATTCAGAAGTCACAGTGAGTGGGTTTTACTGGCTCACTCCAGTCCTCCTTTTTTAATGGCCATGTTATCCTGATCACGTTGTCTAGGGCCATTCTGCACAATGCAATCCCTTTTCCGTTGTGGGCTTTTCAAGCGATAATGAGTATACCTGGCTGTGGGCCTTATCACACTGTAGAAAATACATTCGCTACCTATTTCAATATAATGGAACGTTTTTTAATAGATCGTCTGCAGATTCTCAACTATCCAGACAATGGTATGTCTGTCATTTTTGCTGAAACTGAGGACACTGGGTTTGTGTTGTGAAAAAGACAGAGAGCATCAGGTCATTAATTGGGGTCATTACTTTCACAGGTTCCAGGTAAGGTGGTGAAGCAACAATGCTGTGCTTAATTAATGTGGCGATGGTTATAATGCATCCATCATTTTTTCTGTTTTCTGCTCAGATTCCTGTTGTTCTTCATTGTATTTTTATATTAAAGCGCATGGAGCATCTAATCAAAGTCAATTGAATTAAAGAGACGGGAGGGAGCTGTCTTAATGATGAAGGTTTCTCACAATTAGTACGGCGTGAGAACATGTTGATGCTTTTGCCTTAAAAAGCACCTCACACTCAAGTCACACATTTGTAACTATGTTGCAAAGAATAAATGCGATGTTGTGTTGGCTAGTACACCTGACCAACAAAATACATCTATACTAGAATATACAATTAAAATGTGCTGTACTAGTCCTCTTTGTTGACTTTGAGAATAAGGACTTACATATGACTTTTCAAAAGCATGAATTACAAATGGATAAGTAGTTAGTTTTGTTTACAAGCTCTCTTTCCGTGATAGTGTAGACCTACAAATAGCAGTTAAGGGAAATTGTAAGCTTGGGGTTTGTGATATCTTCACAATAGGTAGGCAATAAAAGTGCTCAGTGTGAGAAGCTCCGATACTTGACTTTAATTTATTCTGGTGTAAGATGTTCTGGAACTGATGTCTGAGTGATATCTGCTCAGGCACTGTTCTCTAACCTCTGCTACCATATGCAGTCATTTCTTGAGACAAACTGTTCTTAGTAAACTCTTTGGGAAAAAAGGTGCTATCTAGAACCTAAAATGGTTCTTCGGCTGTCCCAATAGGAGAACCCTTTGAATAACCCTTTTTTGTTCCATGTAGAACCCTTTTACTTCCAGGAAGAACCCTTTTCTGTTCCGTGAAGAACCCTTTCTACAGAGGTTCTACATGGAACTAAGAGTGTAGCTAATTGTTCAATCAACTGTTGTGACAAAAACCAAATAATGTGCTAATGTCAGCTGTAATATGTCTTATTGATGATCTGATACCAACTGTATTGTTCTCTGGAAAACATTCTCTAAACTATTTCACATGTAACATGTAATAATTTAAAAGGCTTCAAATCAGAGCACATGCTTTCAATTTTAATAGGACCGATCAGAAACAACTTTACTTCAAGTAATCAATGTGATGTTTTATTTGTGCTTCCCATGACTGTGTTTTTGTATTTTAATTGTATTCAAAAAGTATTAAGACCCCTTGACTTTTTACACATTTTATTACGTTACAGCCTTATTCTAAAATTAATTTATAACGATGTACGCTGAGTCGGGAAGCAAGTTCAGGGAGTGAATACATTCAATAAATAAACGAACATGAACAAAACAAGAAACACTAACGGTGCACCGACATGAAACAGACACAGGAACAATAACGCCTGGGGAAGGAACCAAAGGGAGTGACATATATAGGGAAGGTAATCAAGGAGGTGATCGAGTCTGGTGACGGGTGTGCGCCATCATGATCAGCCTGGTGACCTAGAACGCCGGAGAGGGATTATACGTGACAGTACCCCCTCCCTGTCGTGCGGCTCCAGCCGCAGGACGTCGACCAAGTGGACGATCCCGGGGATCAAGAGCGGGCCGGTCGCCTCCGCTGAGGCGCGGAAACCTGACGAACCGGCTGAGGCGTGAGAGCCTGGCGAGCCGGCTGAGGACTCCCCGGTAGCTCCGGAACTGACACCTGGACCCGACATACCTTCCAACACAAAAAAACACTCCCTGATGCTTCCCTTAGGTGAGGCATTATTCTGTAACGATGTACGCAGAGTCGGGAACCAAGTTCAGGGAGTGAATACATTCAATAAATAAACGAACATGAACAAAACAAGAAACACTAACAGCGCACCGACATGAAACAGACACAGGAACAATATCGCCTGGGGAAGGAACCAAAGGGAGTGACATGTATAGGGAAGGTAATCAAGGAGGTGATAGAGTCTGGTGAGTCATATACGTGATTAACATTTTTATCTTGTCTGATGACATGATTAAATAGTTTTTTCACCCTCATCAAATGACACAATACCCCATAATGACAAAGCCAAAACAGGTTTTTAGATATTTTTGCTATTGTTTATTATTTTTTAAACGGAAATATTACATTTACAAAAGTATTCAGACCCTTTACTCTGTACTTTGTTGAAGCACCTTTGGCAGTGATTACAGCCTCGAGTCTTCTTGGGTATGATGCTACAAGCTTGGCAAACCTTTATTTGGGGAGTTTATCCCATTCTCTTCAGATCCTCTCTGTCAGGTTGGATGGGGAGCATTGCTGCACAGCTATTTTCAGGTCTCTCCAGAGATATTTGATCGGGTTCAAGTCCGGGCTCTGGCTGGGCCATTTGAGGACATTCAGAGACTTGTCCCGAAGCCACTCCTGCATTGTCTTGGCTGTGTGCTTAGGGTTGTTGTCCTGTTGGTAGGTGAACCTTCACCCCAGTCTGAGGTACTGAACACTCTGGAGCAGGTTTTCATCAAGGATCTCTCTCTGTACTTTGCGCCGTTCATCTTTCCCTCGATCCTGACTAGTCTCCCAGTCCCTGCCACTGAAAAACATCCCCACAGCATGATGCTGCCACCACCATGCTTCACCGTAGGGATGGTGCCAGGTTTCCTCCAGACGTGACGCTTGGCATTCAGGGCAAAGAGTTTAATCTTGGTTTCATCAGACGAGAGGATCTTGTTTCTCATGGTCTGAGAGTCTTTATGTGAATTGTGGCAAACTCCAAGAGGGCTGTCATATGCCTTTTACTAGGGAGTGGCTTCCTTCTGGCTACTCTACCATAAGGGCCTGATTTGGGGGAGTGCTGCAGAGATGGTTGTCCCTCTGGAAGGTTCTCCCATCTCCACAGAGCTCTGTCAGAGTGGCCATCGGGTTCTTGGTCACCTCCCTGACCAAGGCCCTTCTCCCCTGATTGCTCAGTTTGGCCGGGTGGCCAGCTCTTCCATTTAAGAATGATGGAGGCCACTGTGTTCTTGGGGACCTTCAATGCTGCAGAAATGTTTTGGTACCATTCCCCAGATCTGTGCCTCGACATCAATCCTGTCTCGGAGCTCTACGGACAAATCCTTCAACTTCATGGCTTGGTTTTTTCTCTGACTTGCACTGTCAACTGTGGGACCTTATATAGACAGGTGTGTGCCTTTCCAAATCATGTCCAATCAATTGAATTTACCACAGGTGGACTCCAATCAAGTTGTAGAAACATCTCAAGGATAATCAATGGAAACAGGATGCACCTGAGCTCAATTTCGAGTCTCATAGCAAAGGGTCTGAATACTTATGTAAATAAAATTATTCTATTTTTATAAAGTTGCAAACATTTTTAAAAACCTAGTTTTGCTTTGTCATTATGGGGTATATTGTGTCTAGATTGCTGAGGTTTTTTATTTATTTAATCCATTTTAGAATATAGCTGTAATGTAACAAAATTTGAAAAAAGTCAAGGGGTCTGAATACTTTCCGAAGGCACTGTGTATATATATAAACTCAGCAAAAAAAAGAAACGTCCTCTCACTGTCAACTGCGTTTATTTCCAGCAAACTTAAAATGTGTAAATATTTGTATTAACATAACAAGATTTGACAACTGAGACATAAACTGAACAAGTTCCACAGACATGTGACGAACATAATTTGAATAATGTGTCCCTGAACAAAGGGGGGGTCAAAATCAAAAGTAACAGTCAGTATCTGGTGTGGCCACCAGCTGCATTAAGTACTGCAGTGCATCTCCTCCTCATGGACTGCACCATATTTGTCCGTTCTTGCTGTGAGATGTTACCCCACTCTACCACCAAGGCACCTGCAAGTTCCCAGACATTTCTTGGGGGAATGGCCCTAGCCCTCACCCTCCGATCCAACAGGTCCCAGACGTTCTCAATGGGACTGAGATCCGGGCTCTTCACTGGCCATGGCAGAACACTGACATTCCTGTCTTGCAGGAAATCACGCACAGAACGAGCAGTATGGCTGGTGGCATTGTCATGCTGGAGGGTCATGTCAGGATGAGCCTGCAGGAAGGGTACCACATGAGGGAGGAGGATGTCTTCCCTGTAACGCACAGCGTTGAAATTCCCTGCAATGACAACAAGCTCAGTCCGATGATGCTGTGACACATCGCCCCAGACCATGACGGACCCTTCAACTCCAAATCGATCCCGCTCCAGAATACAGGCCTAGGTGTAACGCTCATTCCTTCGACAATAAATGCAAATCCAAACATCACCCCTGGTGAGACAAGATCGCGACTAGTCAGTGAAGAGGACTTTTTGCCAGTCCTGTCTGGTCCAGCGACGGTGGGTTTGTGCCCATAGGCGACGTTGTTGCCAGTGAGGTCTGGTGAGGACCTGCCTTACAACAGGCCTTCAAGCCCTCAGTCCAGCCTCTCTCAGCCTATTGCGGACAGTCGGAGCACTGAAGAAGGGATTGTGCATTCCTGGTATAACTCGGGCAGTTGTAGTTGCCATCCTGTACCTGTCCCGCAGGTGTGATGTTTGGATGTACCGATCCTGTGCAGATGTTGTCACATGGTCTGCCACTGCGAGGATGATCAGCTGTCCGTCCTGTCTCCCTGTAGCGCTGTCTTAGCCGTCTCACAGTACGGACATTGCAAATTATTGCCCTGGCCACATCTGCAGTCCTCATGCCTCCTTGCAGCATGCCTAAGGCACATTCACGCAGATGAGCAGGGACCCTGGGCATCTTTCTTTTGGTGTTTTTCAGAGTCAGTAAAAAGGCCTCTTTAGTGTCCTAAGTTTTCATAACTGTGACCTTAATTGCCTACCGTCTGTAAGCTGTTAGTGTCTTAACGACCGTTCCACAGGTGCATGTTCATTAATTGTTTATGGTTCATTGAACAAGCATGGGAAACAGTGTTTAAACCCTTTACAATGAAGATCTGTGAAGTTATTAGGATTTTTACGAATTATCTTTGAAAGACAGGGTCCTGAAAAAGGGACATTTCTTTTTTTGTTGAGCTTATATATATATATATATATATATTACCAGTCAAAATTTTGGACACACCTACTCAATCAAGGGTTTTTCTTTAATTTTACTATTTTCTACATTGTAAAATTATCAAGTATGAAGGTACGATCCAGATGCAGAAACTGGAGACAAAGGGCTGTGAGACATGGGTTTGTCTCTGGACAGATGAAAGGTTGGATGTATACGAAGGGTATGGGGCAACAGACGATGAACAGCAGAGGGGCTAATGATCTTAAAGATGGGAACGGGCCGATAAAACCGGGGGGGGAGTTTGCGGGATTCCACCCAGAGGGGCAGATCCCTGGTGGAAAGCCAAACCTTCTGCCCGAGACAATACCGGGGAGCCGGGGTCCGATGGTGATCCACTTGTCGTCGATACCTGGAGGTGGTCTTGAGGAGGGCCGACTGGGCGCTCCTCCAGGTACGGCAACAGCGGCGGACAAACATCTGGGCAGAAGGTATGCCGACCTCCTTTTCCTGCTCAGGGAAGAGCGGGGGCTAATACTCCAGGGAACACTCAAACGGTGATAGGCCCGTGGCAGAGCAGGGAAGGGTGTTGTGGTTGTATTCCACTCACACCAGCTGCTGGCTCAGGTGGTGGGGTTGGTGAATACCAGGCAGCGCAGGGTGGTCTCGAGGTCCTAGTTGGCTCGCGCTGACTGGCCATTAGACTTGGGTTGGAACCCGGAGGACAGGCTTGCCGACGACCCAATGACGGTGCAGAACACCTTCCAGAACCGGGACGAGAACTGAGGGCCGCGGTCAGAGACCATGTCCACAGGCAGTCCATGGATCTGGAAGATGTGCTGCACCATGAGCTGGGCCATGTCCTTGGCAGAGGGTAACTTGAGGAGAGGAATGAAGTGGGCGGCCTTGGAAAAGCGATCCACCATGGTCAGGATGGCGGTGTTGGTGAGGGGTCTTGTTCCG
The DNA here is from genome assembly GCF_016432855.1 of Salvelinus namaycush. Classification (NCBI taxonomy): domain Eukaryota; kingdom Metazoa; phylum Chordata; class Actinopteri; order Salmoniformes; family Salmonidae; genus Salvelinus; species Salvelinus namaycush. The sequence continues at coordinate 34,507,465 of NC_052332.1, read as the reverse complement.
TGCACAGACTGTGCAGTCGGCGACAACAGCGGCAACGTCCGGAACCATGGTAGGCCACCAAAAGCGTTGTCGCACAAAGGCCAGGGTCCGCCGGGAGCCCGGGTGGCAGGCAAGCCTGGAGGAATAGGCCCACTCCAGGACCACGGACCGCTGCGCCTCCCAGACCTGTTTCCCGATACCCTAGCTGAGTGCCGTCGCCAGGCACGAGGTAGGAAGGATGGTCTCGGCCTCCGGGGTGGTAGCCGTGGGGTTATAGCGGTGAGACAGGGCATCCAGCTTGACATTCTTGGACCCCGGCCGGTAGGAGAGGGAAAAGTTTAACCTGGTAAACAGCATGGCCCATCTCGCCTGCCTGGAGTTGAGGCGCTTGGCAGTGCGGAGATACTCCAGGTTTTTGTGGTCCGCCCACACAATGAACGGATGTTTCACCCCTTCGAGCCAGTGCCTCCATTCCTCCAATGCCATCTTCACTGCGAGAAGCTCCTGATTCCCCACATCGTAATTCCTCTCCGTGGCAGTGAGGCGGTGGGAGAAGAAGGCGCAGGGATGCAGCTTAACTTCTCTAGGATATGTGGGATGCTACCGTCCCACTTGGCCAAAAGCCAGTAAAAATGCAGAGCGCCAAATTCAAATATATTACTATAAAAATCAAACTTTCATGAAATCACACATGAAAGACACCAAATTAAAGCTACACTTGTTGTGAATCCAGCCAACATGTCTGATTTCAAAAAGGATTTACGGCGAAAGCACACCAAACGATTATGTTAGGTCAGTAGATAGCCACAGAAAACACAGCCATTTTTCCAGCCAAAGAGAGGAGTAACAAAAAGCAGAAATAGAGATAAGATTAATCGCTAACCTTTGATGATCTTCATCAGATGGCACTCATAGGACTTCATGTTACACAATACATGTATGTTTTGTTCGGTAAAGTTCATATTTATATCCAAAAATCTGAGTTTAGGCGGGACGCTACTGTCTCACTTGGCAAAAAGCCAGAGAAAATGCAGAGGGCCAAATTCAAATTAATTACTATGAAAATTACTATAAAAATTTAACTTTCATTAAATCACACATGAAAGTTACCAAATTGAAGCTACACTGGTTGTGAATCCAGCCAACATGTCAGAATTCAAATAGGCTTTTCGGCGAAATCAAACAATGCTAATATCTGAGGATAGCACAATAGTAAACAAAGAAAGAAAAGCATATTTCAACCCTGCAGGCGCGACACAAAACGCAGAAAAAAATATATAATTCATGCCTTACCTTTGACAAGCTTCTGTTGTTGGCACTCTAATATGTCCCATAAACATCACAAATGGTCCTTTTGTTCGATTAATTCCATTGATATATATCCAAAATGTCCATTTATTTGGCGCGTTTGATCCAGAAAAATACCGCTTCCAAATTGCTCAAACGTGACTACAAAATATCTCAAAGGTTACCTGTAAACTTTGCCAAAATTTCAAACAACTTTTGTAATACAACTTTAGGTATTTTTTAACGTTAATAATCGATAAAATTGAAGACGGGATGATCTGTCTTCAATACAGGATTAAAACCAACTATAGCCAGCGTTCTGCTCACGCGCTTCTATCTAACAGGACACTTAATGTGACTCTCATTCAAGATGGCCGTACTTCTTCATTACACAAAGGAATAACCTCTACCAATTTCTCAAGACTGTTGACATCCAGTGGAAGCGGTAGAAACTGCAAGCAGGTCGATTAGAAATCTGGTTTCCCAATGAAAACACATTGAAAAGAGAGTGACCTCAAAAAGAAAAAATCTGAATGGTTTGTCCTCGGGGTTTCGCCTGCTAAATAAGTTCTGTTATACTCACAGACATGATTCAAACTGTTTTAGAAACTTCAGAGTGTTTTCTATCCAAATCTACTAACAATATGCATATCTCTGGGGATGAGTAGCTGGAAGTTTAATTTGGGTATGCTTTTCATCCAAACGTGAAAATGCTGCCCCCTATCCCAGAGAAGTTAAGGTCCCAGAACGCCCGGTCCGCGGCCATGGACCACGTGAACGGAACCTTGGAAGAAGTGCGGGCAGACGGGGGAGGCCAGGGTGCTGTAACCCCGGATAAAGCGGCCACAAAAGTTGGCGAACCCCAGAAAGCGTTGCAGCTGCACCATGGATGTAGTCTGAGGCCAATTCACCACCGCTTTCACCTTCTTGGGATCCATCTTTATGCTCCCAGCAGAGATGATGTAGCCCATAAAGGGAATGGTGAAGCGATGGAACTCACACTTTTCCACCTTAACGAGCAACTGGTTCTCCAGAAGCCGGACATGGAGCACGTGTTCTTGGGGAGAGTGGGAGAAGACGAGGATGTCAATGTAGTGAAGACTAACCAGTTCAGCATGTCGCGGAAAACGTCATTCACCAGAGCCTGTAACATGGCAGGGGCGTTGGTGAGGCCAAAGCCATGACCAGATATTCGTAGTGGCCGCTGGCCGTGTTGAAGATGGTCTTCCATTCGTCTCCCTCTTGTATCTGCACCAGGTGGTAGGAGTTACGTAGATCCAGCTTGGAGAACACAGCGGCCCCCTGGAGCGGCTCGAAGGCCGAGGAAATGAGTGGTAGCAGATAACGGTTCCCGGTAGTCAATGCACGGGCCCAGGGTCTTGTCCTTCTGATCCACGAAGAAGAACCCTGTGCCAGCGGGAAAGGAAGAGGGATGGATAAATCCAGTAGCTAGGGAGTCACCAATGTAGTCCTACATAGCCTTGGTTTCAGGTCCTGACAAGGAGGACAGACGCCCCCGGGGCGGTGTGGTGCAAGGGAGAAGGTCAATCCCGCAGTCATAGGGGTGATGAGGTGGAAGGGAAGTGGCCCGGGACTTGCTGAACACCTCCCGGAGATCCTGGTACTCCGCGGGAATGGCGGAGAAACCCGGAACCACCTCCGAGGATCCAGGAAGATGTCCCGGGGCAGGTTGCGCTGACTTCAGACAATGGGCGTGGCAGAACAGACTCCAGCCCATGATGGCACCCATAGACCAGTTGATGAGTGGGTTGTGTTGCTGGAGTCAGGAGAATCCCAAACCAATGGGGATCTGGGGGGACTTGATGAGCAGGAACTGAATGGTCTCGCTGTGATTCCCTGACACGCGTAGGTTGATGGGAGTGGTGTTATGGGTGACCCGACCTATAGAGCGCCCGTCCAACTCTCTAACATCCACTGGAATGGAGGGGGGCTGAGTGGGGATGTTCAGCTCAGAAGCCAGTGTGGCGTTCCAAAAAGCTCTCATCGGCCCCAGAGTCAAGAGATTTGGACTGGATTCCCCACAGCAGAATGACATGAAAAGGGGTGGGAGTAAGGGAAGATGAAAAGTTCCCCATATGGCCCACCAGAGCACTCGCTCCTACAAGTGACCCTGGTCTTTTACAGGGAAAGAGGACACAAAATGACCAAAAGTCACGCAATACAGACAGCTCCTTGTGCTGATCCGGTGTTGCTGTTCTGCTGGCGACACCCCAGCCCTGCCTAGTTGCATGGGCTCGGGAAACAATGCCTCGGCCCTCCTCTGTGATTCTCGAGGAAGGTTGGGAAATATCGGGTGCTCTTGGCCACGGGACCGTTGACTTCCGGGATGACTCAGAGTGAAATTGAATTTCCTCTCTATCCGTCGTTCCCACAGTCACCTATCGATGCGGATGGTCAAAGCGATGAGGGAGTCAAAATCTGTGGGTAACTCCCGAGTCCAAGCTCGTTCTTAACCTCCTCCGATGCGCCGTGCAGGAACATGTCAAACAGTGCTTCCGGGTTCCACGCACTCTCTGCTGCCAAAGTACGGAAATCAACCGCATAGTCGGCCACAGTGCAGACGTCCTGCCGGAGCTGGATTAGCTTCCGGGCAGCTTCTCTCCAGGAGAATGGGGCATCAAAGACCTTACTCACCTCTCGCACGAACCCCTCCAGGCTCACGCATATGGCCGGCTGCTGTTCCCATTCGGCGGTAGCCCAGGTGAGAACCCTTCCAGACATCAGCGTGATGAGGTAGGCTATTTTGGAGCGTTCCGAGGGGAAGGAGAAGAGCTGAAGTTTAAAAATGAGGGCACACTGAGCTAGAAACGCCCAACAGGTGCTCGGCTCTCCATTAAAGCATTCCGGGGGAGGTAACTGGGGCTCCCAGGAAGGTGGAGTGGCCAGTGGGGGCGGCGCTGCTAACCACCGATTTGCTGGGGGGCGGTGGGGTTACCACCGTGGCAGGCTGCCCCCCAGACGACCTGCTGAATTGCTCCAGCAGCATGTCCAATGCCCAGTCATCAGCCAATGTTTGGACCCCCTCCATCAGCCCACGAAGCAATTCCTCGTGCCTACCAATGGAGGCTCCTTGGGAGGAGATGGCATTGCGCAGCTGGTCCGGGTCTGCTGGGTCAGTCATGGCCAGTTCGTACTATCTGGTATGAAGGTAAGACCCAGATGCAGACCACATCGTATAAACAATAGTTTAATATTCCAACAGGGGCAGGCAATAGACAGTTCAAGGCAGGCAGGGGTCAGTAAACTAGAGGTGGGGCAACAGTACTGGGTGGCAGGCAGGCTCAGGGTCAGGGGCAGGCAGGCTCAGGGTCAGGGGCAGGCAGAGTGGTCAGGCAGGCGGGCTCAGAGACAGGACAGGCAAGGGTCAAAACCAGGAGGGCGAGAAAAGAAAGACTGGAAAAAGCAGGAGCTGAGACACAAAACGCTGGTTGACTTGAACAAACAAGACAAACTGGCAACAGACAAGCAGAGAACACAGGTATAAATACACAGGGGATAATGGGGAAGATGGGCGACACCTGGAGGGAGATGAGACAATCACAAAGATAGATGAAACAGATCAGGGTGTGACAAAAATAATAGTGAAGACATCAACACTATATAATAACACATATGGAATCATGTAGTAACTAAAAAAGTGTTAAACAAATCAAAATATATTTCATTTTTTGGATTCTTCAAAGTAGCCACCCTTTGCCTTTATGACAGCTTTGCACACTCTTGGCATTCTCTCAACCAGCTTGATGAGGAATGCTTTTCCAACAGTCTTGAAGGAGTTCCCACATATGCTGAGCACTTGTTGGCTGCTTTTCCTTCACTCTGCAGTCCAATTCATCCCAAACCATCTCAATTGGGTTGAGGTTGGTTGATTGTGGAGGCCAGTTTATCTGATGCAGCACCTCATCACCCTCCTTGGTCAAATAGCCCTTACACAGCCTGGATGTGTGTTTTGGGTCATTGTCCTGTTGAAAAATAAATGATAATTCCACTAAGCGCAAACCAGATGGGATGGCATATCGCTGCAGAATGCTGTTGTAGCCATGCTGGTTAAGTGTGCCTTGAATTCTAAATAAATCACAGACAGTGTCACCAGTAAAGCACCCCCACACCATCACACCTCCTCCTCCATGCTTCACGGTAGGAACCACACATGCTGAGATCATCTGTTCACCTACTCTGTGTCTCACAAAGACACGGCGGTTGGAACCAAAAATCTCAAATTTGGACTCATCAGACCAAAGGACAGCTTTCCACTGGTCTAATGTCCATTGCTCGTGGTTCTTGGCCCAAGCAAGTCTCTTCTTCTTATTGGTGTCCTTTAGTAGTGGTTTCTTTGCAGCAATTTGACCATGAAGGCCTGATTCACACAGTCTCCTCTGAACAGTTGATGTTGAGATGTGTCTATTACTTGAACTCTGTTTAGCATTTATTTGGGCTGCAATCTGAGGCTGGTAACTCTAATGAACATATCCTCTGCAGCAAAGGTAACTCTGGGTTTTCCTTTCCTGTGGCGATACTCATGAGAGCCAGTTTCATTGTAGCGCTTTTTGCGACTGCCCTTGAAGAAACTTTAAAAGTTCTTGACATTTTCCGGATTGACTGACCTTCATGTCTTAACGTAATGATGGACTGTCGTTTCCCTTTGCTTATTTGAGCTGTTCTTGCCAAAATATGGACTTGGACTTTTACCAAATAGGGCTATCTTCTGCATACCACCCCTACCTTGTCACAACACAGCTGATTGGCTCAAACCTATTACAAAGGAAAGAAATTCCACAAATGAACTTTTAACAAAGCACACCTGTTAATTGAAATGCATTCCAGGTGACTACCTCATGAAGCTGGTTGAGAGAATGCCAAGAGTGTGCAAAGCTGGCATCAAGGCAAAGGGTGGCTACTTTGAAGAATCTCAAATAGAAAGTATATTTTGATTTGTTTAACACTTTTTTGGTTACTACATGACTCCATATGTGTTATTATATAGTTTTGATGTCTTTACTATTATTCTACAATGTAGAAAATAGTAAAAATAAAGAAAAACCCTGGAATGAATATGTGTGTCCAAACCATTGACTGGTACTGTATAGTATGAATAAAGTGTATATTTATGTTGTATTATACAGGGCGCATTTGAATAAGAGATATGTCTTCCCTTAAAATCTCTTAAAATAAATAAAGGTAATAAAGAAAGAAAAAGCAGTGCTTGTGTGCGGATTGAACTCTCATTAAATGGACCAGACTTTCTGAAAACTGCAGCACACAAATGCACAGTGGGTATTCTTAGCTATGCTATATTCAAACACAATGTTCCCATCCATACAACATGTCTACCCACAGTAAAAACTACAAACAATATAGAGCACACATTAAAGCACGTTTTTCCCTCTACAACATGAATCCTGTAACTGTTCCCACTATATATATGTTTAATCTGTGCATCCTTCACACTCTAAAGCCTTTAATGGACAGTGAAGGAGACAGCTCTACATTTGTACAGATCTGAAACATAATGATACACTACCAACACAGCCCATCTGAAACATGTACATAATGATACACTACCAACACAGCTCACCTGAAACATGTACATAATGATACACTACCAACACAGCCCATCTGAAACATGTACATAATGATACACTACCAACACAGCTCACCTGAAACATGTACATAATGATACACTACCAACACAGCCCATCTGAAACATGTACATAATGATACACTACCAACACAGCCCATCTGAAACATGTACATAATGATACACTACCAACACAGCCCATCTGAAACATGTACATAATGATACACTACCAACACAGCCCATCTGAAACATGTACATAATGATACACTACCAACACAGCCCATCTGAAACATGTACATAATGATACACTACCAACACAGCCCATCTGAAACATGTACATAATGATACACTACCAACACAGCCCATCTGAAACATGTACATAATGATACACTACCAACACAGCCCACCTGAAACATGTACATAATAAAACACTACCAACACAGCCCACCTGAAACATGTACATAATAAAACACTACCAACACAGCCCACCTGAAACATGTACATAATAAAACACTACCAACACAGCCCACCTGAAACATGTACATAATAAAACACTACCAACACAGCCCACCTGAAACATGTACATAATAAAACACTACCAACACAGCCCACCTGAAACATGTACATAATAAAACACTACCAACACAGCCCACCTGAAACATGTACATAATAAAACACTACCAACACAGCCCACCTGAAACATGTACTTCTCATTTTCACATCTCCATTTTGCACCTTTGCAGTGCAGGGGCGGCAGGGAGCCTAGTGTTTAAGAGCATTGGGCTAGTAACCGAAAGGTAAAAAATCTGTAGATGGGCCCTTGAGCAAGGCACTTAACCCCGATTGTTCCTGTAAGTCGCTCTGGATGAGAGTGTCTGTTAAATGACTAAAATGGAACTGTCATTCTGAACGGAGGATGCCAAGTTTGGATGAATGAAACATTTCTGTCTGTCTTCAGTAGAGGTCCCTGATATAATGGATGAGATTCAGCAGCATTAGTCATTACAGTGTGTACATCAGTAAACAGAAGATGCTCTCCTCTCCACTGTAAATCTGAAAACCTAATTATGTCTCCAAGAAAAGCTCATTAGCAGGCCTATTAATCAGTTTGACCATATGCATGACAGATATATTCACTATATTACATAGGCTTTACAGTGAGAAGAGCAACATAGTTCCCTGGTCTTGGTTTCACCCTCCTATTACCAGACCTATTGATCCTAAACTGTCTGGAGACTGGTGGTGCTTGCTCTGTGTGGAGCTCAGGCTCTTGAACGGTGGAGCCTTTTCAAATGGAGCAGAAGATGCAAAGACAGCATCTGCTAGACCGGCTCGATGTCAATGATGATCTTCATCGAGTCTATGACCATAGAGTTAGAGACTGCTGTATGTCGAAATCTGTGGAGGAAGAGAAGCACAGAGAAAGAGAGAGTGTGTGTAGAGGTATGTCAACTCATTCACCTTACAACATAGTGGGAGGTGAGCATGGCCACTGAGTTGTTAGCTAGGTGTGCTGCCTTTCCTGTCCTGTTTGTTAGATGGTGGTCTTGTGGTGGCCAGATGGCAGGGAATGAGGTTAATGAAACATTGTTAATATACCTGCCACCAGGTTTAGGGCCCAGCTGCAATGGCAGCAAGTTCACAGCTTGAAGCTCAGTAATAAATTCTGTCATTCCAAAATCCCTATAAGAAAATGTGTGTCCCAAAATATTGCTGAGAAAAACTTGTTCCTACCACAGTAATAAATAAAACATAACACTTCTGGAAGCATTAAATATTCAAAAGATTGTCCTTTGCTCAGATCCTGTAATACAATGGAATTAACCGTCTTCATGTGGCCTTGTAAAGCTAGAGACCAGGCTGGTAAACGGTGGAGGATTTCTCTCAACCTTTGTTGTCCAGATGTTCCTCTGGGCTTTGTAAGCCTAGTGGACTGGTTGAAACACTAGCAGCCATGTCATCACGTCATACCACAGCACTCTTTGTCACGGTTGTCGTAAGAACGGGACCAAGGCGCAGCGGATGTTGAGTTCCACATATTTAATTCAAAGAGAAACTTAAACAAAATAAAATATATCAATAAACAACTAAACATGACTACATGATGCACAAACACAAAACAATATCCCACAAACACAGGTGGAAAAAATAGCTTCTTAAATATGATCCCCAATTAGAGACAACGATTACCAACTGCCTCTAATTGGGAATCATACAAAACACAAACATAGAAACTATAAACTAGAACACAACATAGAAATTATAAACTAGAATACCCCCTAGTCACGCCCTGACCTACTACACCATAGAGAAACAAGGGCTCTCTATGGTCAGGGCGTGACACTCTTACACATCTCATTTCCAACACCAGCCAGGTAAATTAATAACTGATTGACCTTTGTTAGAGAATTTAGAAGAATCCTATCACACATTGTGCTTAGAAATGATACAGGCCAGGGTGACTAGCCATTTTCATCTTAAACCATTCCAAGTACACTGTAGTCATGGGAAAAAGAGTAAGGTGATTACAGTTTCAATAGGTTTAAGTCCTCTTTGGTAAATTGTAGGCAGCGGGGGGGGGGGGGGGGGGGGGGCTTTAGAGTATCAACACCTAGTACACTCTTTGAAAAAAGGGTTCCAAACGGATTCTTTGGCTGTCCCCATAGAACAACCCTTTTTGGTTCCAGGGAGAAACCTTTTTGGTTCCACATAAAACCCTTTTGGGTTCCATGTAGAACCCTCTGTAGAAAGGGTCCTACAAGGATCCCAAAAAGGTTCCACATGGAACCAAAAAGGGTTCTTCAAAGGGTTATCCTATGGGGACAGCCAAAGAACTCTTTTAGTTTCTAGATAGCACCTTTTTGTCTAATAGTGGAGTGATTCAGAACCACAACCTTCTTCTCTACTTGTTAATCCTCTTCTCTCCTCATCTGAATGAGGAGGTGGAGGGCAGTTCAACAAGGTCCCAGTCTGTATGTCATCAGTGTCTGAAACAGAGGCTGAACCTGACCTCTAGCGTGGCATCTACTGCCACAGCCATAATTGTAGCCGGCAGTAGAGATAAGATTAGACAAAGCACAGTGCTAAATGGTAAAGAACAGGACAGAGAAATAACATGCTAATTTTAAAACTTGTTGAAACCCTGCGGTGAGGTCATACCCTGAGAGGAAAGTGTCTGAATGCAACATAGTTAGGTACAGGATTCTGCTTGTGAAGGCTGTGGCACCTCTCAATTCTAGGGAGCATCATTACGGCAACATTGTATTAGAGCAAAAGCCTACTGTTCTATACCTCTGTACAAAGCATACAATATAATCATTAATACTGACCATGTCTATGTCCAGATTTGTTAGCCTTTTAGTACAATATTATAGCTCCTGTTGATGGTTACAGAATGCATCCTAATATAATATATGCCATTTAGCAGACGCTTTTATCCAAAATGTGCATATATTTTACGTGTGGGTGGCCCCAGGAATCAAACCCACAACCCTGGTGATGCAAGTGCCATCCTCTACCAACTGAGCCATGCAGGACCAGGCTGCCACAGAATGTGTTAAACTGCTAACAGAAGGAAAAGTGAAATTCTGTTAAAGTGAGACTGGAAACGGGGGCTGTGGAAGCTGCATTTTAATCAGAGGATAAACCCAAAAACACAATTTGGTCTCACTACGCAGAGAAAGGGCTGGTGATTTTCACAGCTCAACAATTCTCTCTGCCTCTGTTAGACTTGGCTGCTATGCTACTCTTACATTACCAGAGAGTTTTACACTGGAGGCATTATGAGTCTTATTTACTGTTGCAATAATTACATACAGGAACTCATGCACCCACAATATTTCCCCAGAGTGCCAAATGAGCTCTATTTTAAGGCATGGTTGTGCAGTGCAGGGGGGCAGAACTCCATACCTCCTCCTCTCTTGGCTGACCCACTTAACAATAGATAGAGGGAAGACAAAAAATACACCGTCAGCAGTCAGACACACCCCCAGCAGTCAGACACACCCCCAGCAGTCAGACACACCCCCAGCAGTCAGACACACCCCCAGCAGTCAGACACACCCCCGGCAGTCAGACACCGCCAGCAGTCAGACACACCCTTAGCAGTCAGACACACCCCCAGCAGTCAGACACACCCTCAGCAGTCAAACACACCCTCAGCAGTCAGACACACCCTCAGCAGTCAGACACACCCTCAGCAGTCAGACACACCCTCAGCAGTCAGACACACCCTCAGCTGTCAGACACACCCTCAGCAGTCAGACACACCCTCAGCAGAAATCAATTATGGGATATTCATCACATATACACTAAACACACATACACACACACACAAACAAACAACACACACTTATGTGCGCACACACACTCCTAAATGCAGGCAAGACAAATAATGCCTCCAGATATCGCTGAAACACAAAGGATCACACCTATAGCAATCCCTACATGCATCACTGCACATGGACAGGTCTCCCTCTCCCTTCCTCTGTCTTGCTGTTTGGCTGCAACTCCTTTCATCACCAATGTATTGAGGATTTGGACAGCTGAGTAATTTGATATGGACTGGCTTCCTCCTCCCTATGAGAGCCCTTCAGTCCAGCTGTCTAGCCAGCGAGACTCTTGAAAATCCACTTGAACAAATACTTCTCTGGTGCTTGTCATTGGGTCATTAATAACAGTGCTCTCTGGTATCAGTGCTGTTGGTTAATAGAAACCCATTTGTCGTGGTATTCCACATAACAGTGGGAAAGCGATCAAGTAGATGATTCCACATTCAGCTGTGAAATGTGGCCAGTGTCTAGTTCGTAGTTCCCCACTTTAGACAAACCCTCTCCACTTTAGACAAACCCTCTCCACTTCAGACGAACCCTCTCCACTTTAGACGAGCCCTCTCCACTTTAGACAAACCCTCTCCACTTCAGACGAACCCTCTCCACTTCAGACGAACCCTCTCCACTTTAGACGAGCCCTCTCCACTTCAGACGAACCCTCTCCACTTCAGACGAACCCTCTCCACTTTAAACGAACCCTCTCCACTTCAGACAAACCCTCTCCACTTCAGACGAACCCTCTCCACTTTAGACGAGCCCTCTCCACTTCAGACGAACCCTCTCCACTTCAGACGAACCCTCTCCACTTTAGACGAACCCTCTCCACTTTAGACGAACCCTCTCCACTTCAGACGAACCCTCTCCACTTCAGACGAACCCTCTCCACTTCAGACGAACCCTCTCCACTTCAGACGAACCCTCTCCACTTTAGACGAACCCTCTCCACTTTAGACGAACCCTCTCCACTTTAGACGAACCCTCTCCATTTTAGACAAACCCTCTCCACTTTAGACGAACCCTCTCCACTTCAGACGAACCCTCTCCACTTTAGACAAACCCTCTCCACTTTAGACGAACCCTCTCCACTTTAGACGAACCCTCTCCACTTTAGACGAACCCTCTCCACTTTAGACGAACCCTCTCCATTTTAGACGAACCCTCTCCATTTTAGACGAACCCTCTCCACTTTAGACGAACCCTCTCCACTTTAGACGAACCCTCTCCACTTCAGACGAACCCTCTCCACTTTAGACAAACCCTCTCCACATTAGACGAACCCTCTCCACTTTAGACGAACCCTCAACACTTCAGACGAACCCTCTCCACTTCAGACGAACCCTCTCCACTTCAGACGAACCTTCTCCACTTTAGACGAACCCTCTCCACTTTAGACGAACCCTCTCCACTTTAGACGAACCCTCTCCATTTTAGACAAACCCTCTCCACTTTAGACAAACCCTCTCCACTTCAGACGAACCCTCTCCACTTTAGACAAACCCTCTCCATTTTAGACAAACCCTCTCCACTTTAGACGAACCCTCTCCACTTTAGACGAACCCTCTCCACTTTAGACGAACCCTCTCCACTTCAGATGAACCCTCTCCACTTTAGACGAACCCTCTCCACTTTAGACGAATCCTCTCCACTTTAGACGAGCCCTCTCCACTTTAGACGAACCCTCTCCACTTTAGACGAACCCTCTCCATTTTAGACGAACCCTCTCCACTTTAGACGAACCCTCTCCACTTCAGACGAACCCTCTCCATTTTAGACAAACCCTCTCCACTTCAGACGAACCCTCTCCATTTTAGACAAACCCTCTCCACTTTAGACAAACCCTTTCCACTTTATACGAACCTTCTCCACTTTAGACAAACCCTCTCCACTTCAGACGAACCCTCTCCACTTCAGACGAACCCTCTCCACTTTAGACGAACCCTCTCCATTTTAGACAAACCCTCTCCACTTTAGACGAACCCTCTCCACTTTAGACGAACCCTCTCCACTTTAGACGAACCATCTCCACTTCCTACGAACCCTCTCCACTTCAGACGAACCCTCTCCACTTTAGACGAACCCTCTCCACTTTAGACGAACCCTCTCCACTTTAGACGAACCCTCTCCACTTTAGACGAACCCTCTCCACTTTAGACGAATCCTCTCCACTTTAGACGAGCCCTCTCCACTTTAGACGAACCCTCTCCATTTTAGACGAACCCTCTCCACTTTAGACGAACCCTCTCCACTTTAGACGAACCCTCTCCACTTTAGACGAACCCTCTCCACTTCAGACAAACCCTCTCCACTTTAGACAAACCCTCTCCACTTTATACGAACCCTCTCCACTTTAGACGAACCCTCTCCACTTCAGACGAACCCTCTCCACTTCAGACGAACCCTCTCCACTTCAGACGAACCTTCTCCACTTTAGACGAACCCTCTCCACTTTAGACGAACCCTCTCCACTTTAGACGAACCCTCTCCATTTTAGACAAACCCTCTCCACTTTAGACAAACCCTCTCCACTTCAGACGAACCCTCTCCACTTTAGACAAACCCTCTCCATTTTAGACAAACCCTCTCCACTTTAGACAAACCCTCTCCACTTTAGACGAACCCTCTCCACTTTAGACGAACCCTCTCCACTTCAGACGAACCCTCTCCACTTTAGACGAATCCTCTCCACTTTAGACGAACCCTCTCCACTTTAGACGAGCCCTCTCCACTTTAGACGAACCCTCTCCACTTCAGACGAACCCTCTCCATTTTAGACGAACCCTCTCCACTTTAGACAAACCCTCTCCACTTTATACGAACCCTCTCCACTTTAGACGAACCCTCTCCACTTCAGACGAACCCTCTCCACTTTAGACGAACCCTCTCCACTTTAGACGAATCCTCTCCACTTTAGACGAACCCTCTCCATTTTAGACAAACCCTCTCCACTTTAGACGAACCCTCTCCACTTCAGACGAACCCTCTCCACTTTAGACGAATCCTCTCCACTTTAGACGAACCCTCTCCACTTTAGACGAGCCCTCTCCACTTTAGACGAACCCTCTCCACTTTAGACGAACCCTCTCCATTTTAGACGAACCCTCTCCACTTTAGACGAACCCTCTCCACTTTAGACGAACCCTCTCCACTTCAGACGAACCCTCTCCATTTTAGACAAACCCTCTCCACTTCAGACGAACCCTCTCCATTTTAGACAAACCCTCTCCACTTTAGACAAACCCTCTCCACTTTATACGAACCCTCTCCACTTTAGACGAACCCTCTCCACTTCAGACGAACCCTCTCCACTTTAGACGAACCCTCTCCACTTTAGACGAATCCTCTCCACTTTAGACGAACCCTCTCCATTTTAGACAAACCCTCTCCACTTTAGACGAACCCTCTCCACTTCAGACGAACCCTCTCCACTTTAGACGAACCCTCTCCATTTTAGACAAACCCTCTCCACTTTAGACGAACCCTCTCCACTTTAGACGAACCCTCTCCACTTTAGACGAACCATCTCCACTTCCTACGAACCCTCTCCACTTCAGACGAACCCTCTCCACTTTAGACGAACCCTCTCCACTTTAGACGAACCCTCTCCACTTTATACGAACCCTCTCCACTTCAGACGAACCCTCTCCATTTTAGACGAACCCTCTCCACTTCAGACGAACCCTCTCCACTTCAGACGAGCCCTCTCCATTTTAGACGAACCCTCTCCTTTTTAGACAAACCCTCTCCGCAGCCCTTGCCATTAGTGCCACATCATAAAATATGTTGAAATAGTTTGTCGCTTTGACTAAAACTGAGATTGGCCAGAATCTGTTTGAAAAATGTTTGATATACCTTCATGTGACTGGGTGTGCAGAAATTATCTAGATTTGATCCAGCTTCTATCTCGTCAACAAACAAAAATACTGATTCTGTGTGTGACTGCAACACCCAATAGGATTATCTGAATAATCTAGTATGATATTGATATTTGGATGTGAGCGTTATGTGTAAGGAATAGACTTATCAAGACATCCTGTGTCTGCCAGCTTAAGTAGGTAGCACAAGAACAGGCAAACTCCTGTGTTAAATATAAGTCATGGTTCTAATCTGTAGTCTAGCTACTGTTTCAAAATGAAACCTTCAATCAAATGGTGTCTTCTACTCACTGGAATTTAAGTCCCATCATATTGTTATGCTGATTGGCAATCTAAGTATATAAGTTAATACTAAATCTTTGATCAAAATATTGACCTATGGTACAGGAAAAATGTACGTTTGTCACGTTTCAGAATTAGCTGGAAGCGCTGCAACCCATTTCCATTTTTAGGCAAAAAATGTCCTGAGGCTGAGAAGGAGTGACAATCTTGCTTGGTCTTCACAGATGTGTGAAGTTAACATGCTGCCAGGATGACATGCTGTCAGGAATCACAATCATGTGTGTGGCTCAGCTCAATGCTTTAGGAGTGCTTGATAGGTGTACTGTTTAAATGCAGGACAATATATTGCCAATGCTCTCATAAGAACAAAGAACTGTACAAACAACCGATGCAAAAGCAGAATACTAGAGACAAGTGTTATTGCTGAATGTTGTGTATGCCTGCTTGCAGGCCTGTGTCCTTACTCATTTAAATAGTAATATGATATACCTCATCAATCATTTCTCCATTAAACCTTCTGAACCCAGAGGAGCAGAACTCAACCAATTAATTTTCTGTACAACTCAAGCAGAAATATTGATGTGTTTTTAATAATATCGTTTTGATTTATTAGGAACTGAGCTGTGAAATGGAAGATTATTATTCTACCTGTCGAAACCACAGGCATATCATCACGTGCCCAGAATGATTGAGCAGTGGCACTGGGACTATGCTGTTCATTATAGCGCACAAACTTCTGACATACTGTATATGTCTTTATCTCAACCAGCAAGACGTTAATGACTACTAGCCAATTAGGTAATGGAAAACAGCCTAGGCTATGGCTCTCCAACCCTGTTCCTGGAGAGGTACCATCCTGTAGGTTAACTCCAACCCCAGTTGTAACTAACCCGATTCAGTTTATCAACCAGCTTATTATCAGAATCAGGTGCACTAGATTAGGGTTGGAGCGAAAACCTACAGGACAGGAGCTCTCCAGAAACAGGGTTCGAGAGCCCTGGCTTAGAGTTTCATTCTCCAGTGAGGCTTGCATCACACAGAGCATAGAGAGTCTCATTCTCCAGTGAGGCTTGCATCACACAGAGCCTAGAGACAGTCTCATTCTCCAGTGAGGCCTGCATCACACAGAGCATAGAGACAGTCTCATTCTCCAGTGAGGCTTGCATCACACAGAGCATAGAGACAGTCTCATTCTCCAGTGAGGCCTGCATCACACAGAGCATAGAGACAGTCTCATTCTCCAGTGAGGCCTGCATCACACAGAGCATAGAGATAGTCTCATTCTCCAGTGAGGCCTGCATCACACAGAGCCTAGAGACAGTCTCATTCTCCAGTGAGGCCTGCATCACACAGAGCATAGAGACAGTCTCATTCTCCAGTGAGGCCTGCATCACACAGAGCATAGAGACAGTCTCATTCTCCAGTGAGGCCTGCATCACACAGAGCCTAGAGACAGTCTCATTCTCTAGTGAGGCCTGCATCACACAGAGCCTAGAGACAGTCTCATTCTCCAGTGAGGCCTGCATCACACAGAGCCTAGAGACAGTCTCATTCTCCAGTGAGGCCTGCATCAAAGTGCTGCTCCTGGGGTCAGTCTCTCTATTAATTTTAGAACAGGGCCCCAGGCTCGCCTGACCCACATGTAGTAGTGTTTATTCTACTGGAGGGCACTGGCAGCAGGTGTTCCTCTGATCATCTTCTTCTTCTTCATTTCACTTTGATCGAAGACAAAAACCATGACCCAGAATGATGTTAGCTCAGTGCAAGTACTCACGCTAGACTGCATGTCATTCAACCACCACTACGACTCGTATTGGAAAAAGGACATACAAGTTGCAACCTGAAAGCAATTTCCTACTTACTCACCATATTCTTTGCATGATATATTTTCGTTTACAAATAGTATGCAAGTCATTTCACACAACAGAAAATGTTAGAACCCATCACCCACCCACTGTTCCAATTCCCCAACCCAGGCAGGGCTACAAAGCTACAGTATTAGGCAAGACAGTTTCACATGCTCTTTCTTCCTAAGAGAGGTCATCTTCACCCCTGGTCATGGCACCCACTGTAACTTAATGGGTGAGCCTCATGTTCCGTACGAGCTGTGGTTGTCATGGTTTTAGCTGTGGTTGTCATGGTTTTAGCTGTGGTTGTCATGGTTCTATCACATGCAGTACTGGCAAATTTCTCAGGTTCCAGGAGAGCAGGTGTTCTGTGTTCTGCCACCCAAACCCTGCTCCACCTGGGGGACTAGCTGCCAGATCATTCCCCTCACATCCTCTCGTCTCATGTAGAGGGCCACAAGCGCCAGAACGACAGGGGGAACAGACCTTCCAACCTGGGGTTCTGTGGAGGTGAACGCACCACTCATAACTGAAATATAATGTGTCAATCTTCTGATGGAGCTAATTAAAACAGTTGTAGAAAATACTTAGATAATATGTTAACCAGGTTATGTTTGGTCAACAGTTGTCGTGTCAACGGTTGTCATGTCTGTGACTCATTAAATGTGAAGACTTATTTTATCAAATGAATTCTTTATGTGTAATTATTATTACGTGATGAAACTAATCATGCAAACTTTAATTAACTAGGAAGTCGGGGCACCACGGGAAAATGTTTATAGAGTCTCTATTTCCCGAATCGACTCTTCAGATATTTTCATATCTTATCGATTAGCCTTCTATTAATGTATCATTATTACCTCATTAGTTCTCATTACTGAACATTGTAAATCCTTGGATATCTGCACGAACCCTAGCCTAAATGATGAATCAGCGATATACAAATTGGCTTAATTATTTATTTACTAGCTAACTAAATAATCACAGAAATACATAACAAACAAACAGTAGATATTGGTTACTAACACAATGCATTTATAAGTCCCTTGTGGGCTAAACCGGTATGACTGCTTGGTAGACAATGGAAAGGGGTGGGGACAGGAAAAGAGCGGGAGAGACAAAATGGATTTACTACACACAGTTGATAATTATATTCATTGAAATGCTAATCCTTTGCACATGAACGGCCGCTTATTCGAGAAATAATTGCAATGTATATATTTACGCCCGGTTGTCGTTGTTGTCTTCACCAGTTGGAATCGCCGCTCCGTCTGCTGGAGAGTCAGTTCATCAGAGAGTCTCTGGTTAACTTCCCCAGAAGTCACAATGTCTTTCGTGGTTGTAGCTTTCTCAGCGGCTCTGGATAGTGTCTGTTGTAATGGATATGTCAGGCGTACAGATGGTTGTTGCATAGAATAGATGCTTTCGCGGTTGTCAGTCTTCTCATACTAGAGTTCCGTAATTTTCAGCTGCAGACTAGTAATGCTACGTCTAGGATTTGCTCTTATTCTGTAGTGATCGATCGTCTCAGGGTTGAACCATTTCCAGCGTGT